>NC_057810.1:724792646-724795169 GCF_018294505.1 Triticum aestivum
GCCTGGCCAACCGCGACTAAAGCTCCTCCCCTATATATACCAGTTCAGCGCACTCACTTAGCCATTTGGTGCCACTTCTCTTCACAAGGGGGTGTAGGTTTGCTTTTGATTCCTCTTATGCACACAAGGTGTTTGATGAAATGCCCAACAGCGTGAAACAAACATGATATGAAGTGTTGGAGCCACACTTGAGGTTCCTCCTCGATCGCGGTTAGCAACTTGAACCTTTCATGCATGTGTGTCATTGATAAAATATGCATGTGTGTTGTTCATTGTTTAATTTCTATTGTTTATAGCTAGTTACTTTAACAAATGCATGATGGTTAATTATATATTTTATATTATAATAATGCAGATGAATCGGCAATGGATGTACGGTAACCGACTCTCCCGCGAGTTCACTACGGGTTTGAAAGATTTCCTCGTGGTGGCTAATGCGAACAAGCAGAAGGGTTTTGTTATCTGTCCATGTGTTGACTGTAAGAATCAGAAGGGTTACTCTTCCTCAAGAGAAGTTCACCTGCACCTGCTTCGGCACGGTTTCATGCCAAGCTATAATTGTTGGACCAAGCATGGAGAAAGAGGGGTTATAATGGAAGAAGATGAAGAAGGGGATGATTTCATCGATGAAAGCTATCTTGCTCATTTCGGTGATACTTTCATGGAGGATGCTGAAGGTGAAGGGGAAGGTGAAGGGGAAGGTGAAGGGGAAGGTGAAGGTGAAGGTGAAGAAGAGGCACGTGATGAGACCGTTGATGATCTTGGTCGGACCATTGCTGATGCACGGAGACGCTGCAAAACTGAAAAGGAGAGGGAGAATTTGGATCGCATGTTACAGGATCACAGAAAGTCGTTGTACCCTGGATGCGATGATGGTCTGAAAAAGCTGGGCTGCACACTGGATTTGCTGAAATGGAAGGCACAGGCAGGTGTAGCTGACTCGGCATTTGAAAACTTGCTGAAAATGTTGAAGAATATGTTTCCAAAGAATAACGAGTTGCCCGCCAGTACGTACGAAGCAAAGAAGGTTGTCTGCCCTCTAGGTTTAGAGGTTCTGAAGATACATGCATGCATCAACGACTGCATCCTCTACCGCGGTGAATACGAGAATTTGAATGAATGCCCGGTATGCACTGCATTGCGTTATAAGATCAGAGGCGATGACCCTGGTGACGATGTTGAGGGCGGGAAACCCAGGAAGAGGGTTCCCGCCAAGGTGATGTGGTATGCTCCTATAATACCACGGTTGAAACGTCTGTTCAGGAACAAAGAGCATGCCAAGTTGTTGCGATGGCACAAAGAGGACCGTAAGTCGGACGGGGAGTTGAGACACACCGCAGATGGAACGCAATGGAGAAAGATCGACAGAGAGTTCAAAGATTTTGCAGCTGACGCAAGGAACATAAGATTTGGTCTAAGTACAGATGGCATGAATCCTTTTGGCGAGCAGAGCTCCAGCCATAGCACCTGGCCCGTGACTCTATGCATCTACAACCTTCCTCCTTAGTTGTGCATGAAGCGGAAGTTCATTATGATGCCAGTGCTCATCCAAGGTCCGAAGCAACCCGGCAACGACATCGATGTGTACCTAAGGCCATTAGTTGATGAACTTTTACAGCTGTGGGGCAGACCTGGTGTCCGTGTGTGGGATGAGCACAAAAAAGAAGAATTTAACCTACGAGCGTTGCTTTTCGTAACCATCAACGATTGGCCTGCTCTTAGTAACCTTTCGGGACTGTCAAATAAGGGATACAATGCATGCACGCACTGCTTACATGAGACTGAAAGTGTACATTTGCCAAATTGTAAGAAGAATGTGTACCTTGGGCATCGTCGATTTCTTCCGAAAATTCATCCAGTAAGAAAGAAAGGCAAGCATTACAACGGCAAGGCAGATCACCGGCCGAAGCCTGCGGAACGCACTGGTGCTGAGGTATTTGATATGGACAAGGATTTGAAAGTCATCTTTGGAAAGGGTCCTGGCGGACAATCAGTTCCGAAGGGAGCTGACGGGCACGCAGCCATGTGGAAGAAGAAATCTATATTCTGGGAGCTAGAATATTGGAAAGTCCTAGAAGTCCACTCTGCAATCGACGTGATGCACATTACGAAGAATATTTGCGTGAACCTCCTAAGCTTCTTGGGCGTGTATGGGAAGACAAATGATACAAAGGAAGCACGGCAGGACCAGCAACGTTTGAAAGACCCTGATGACCGGCATCCGGAATGGTTTCAAGGTCGTGCCAGCTACGCTCTGACCAAAGAAGAGAAGGTCATCTTTTTTGAATGCCTGAGCAGTATGAAGGTCCCGTCTGGATTCTCGTCCAATATAAAGGGAATAATAAACATGGCGGAGAAAAAGTTCCAAAACCTGAAGTCTCACGACTGCCACGTGATTATGACGCAATTGCTTCCGATTGCTTTGAGGGGGCTCCTGCCGGAAAATGTTCGAGTAGCCATTGTGAAGCTATGTGCATTCCTCAATGCAATCTCTCAGAAGGTAATCAATCCAGAAGATCTACC
>NC_057810.1:724799174-724837009 GCF_018294505.1 Triticum aestivum
TTAACAAAAAACGTATAACTTAACAAATAACCGTAAAATTTGATAATTAACAAAAAAACGTATATACGGAGAGGGGGCGGCGATGCGCGCGGTGTTTTTTTTAGGGATCGAGAGGGGGCGGCGAGGGTTATACATGTGTGTTGTCCTCGCCTCCCTCTCCGTGACGCCGTCGTCTGCCGCCCCGTCTCGCGCTCTACCGCGACACCCTCTCCCACCCCTTCCTCGCCCCCTCCTTTTGCCACCGCCCTTTCGCCACCGCCACCGCCACCGCCCCCCTTCTTCACTTAATTAATTTGTTTTTACTACATGTTTTCAGGACTGACATAATGGTGGACGATAGAGCTGACCCGATTATGGACAACTATGATCCGGACGGTGAAGCACATATGTTCGGCATCATAAACGGCGATATTCTATATGTGCCGACCGGACAAGAAGAAGATGATATCTCTTCTTATCTGAACCTTAACGGTGAAGATGAAGGGCGCCGTCAGCAAGATGATGCCGAACAAACGTCGATAAACGACGATCTTCAAATGGAAGTAGCAACCACCTCCGGCGCCGAGGTATATATATACATTGAGCCTCTGGTGATACAAACTAACTGATTTGAATAAATATGTGTGGACTAACGCGCGCGACTCTCTTTCTTATTTTAGCCCTCGGCCGGATCGTCGAAACAATCGAGTACGTCGTCAAAGCGTGGCGCAACCAAGACGATGAAACAAGGAGAAACATGCACCGTCGAGGTTGTCGACAGTGCAACCGGCAGGCCGCTGGAGCCCCGCAAGAACGCCACCAAGTTTGTCAACCAATGCGGAGCCATTGTTAGAGACAACGTCTCGATCACCGTCCAGGAGTGGAATAAGCCAAAGAAGGCACGAATTGCTGGTTTCACTTTTGTCGATAAGAGAACAAAAAAAGATTGCTTCAAGAAGCTTATGGAACATTTCGTTCTACCTCCGGAATACAACAAATTCGATGAGGAGGGTAACAAGATTGAGGAAAACAAGGAGAGGAGGAGGCTAGTCAAACAGTTCGCTCTTCATAAGATGGCCGACGCATTCCGGAAATTCAAGCAAAATCTAGCCCATGACTTTGTCAAGCAGAACAAGACTCCAGATTTCAAAGGACAATATGAGAAACTGAAACATGATTGGCCAGAATTTGTGAAGCAAAAGAAATCGGAGCAGTTCATTCAAATATCGAAAAAAATAAGGAAAATGCGGCTAAGAAGGAGTGCAATCATATTATGGGGCCAGGAGGGTATCGCCTTTGGGAGCCTAGGTGGGAGAAGATGGAGAACGAGCTGAGGGCGCGAGGAATCCGTCCAGGTACGGAGGGATGGGACCCAAGGGCCAAAAGCTGGTGGTACGGGCATGGGGGAACGCTGAACCCGGAGACAGGGGAGTGTGTTTACCGGGGCAAAATAATTAAACCCACCCAAGCCCTTATTGACGCAATGAGGGATGCTCAAGAGGGGAAGATCAAGTTCAACAGAGAGAACGACGCGCTGACAAAAGCCCTCGGGAATCCTGAACACGGAGGACGTGTACGAGGCATGGGGCACATTCCGTGGAAAATAGGGTTCCCCCAGAATGATGACCCGTATGGTTACAGAAGCCGGAAGAGAAAGATGGATCGGGAAGCAGATGTTGTGGCGCGGTTGGCATCGGAAATGGATGTGATGAAGAAAACCGTGAGTCTACTAGTAGCCGAACGAGATGCAGCTCGGGCGCAGCATGAAGATCATCCAGCGGATCTCCGAAGCCAGCAGCGGAGAAGCAGTGTGGCTTCCACGGAGGCCCCACCGGCTGGTGCAGATGCACCAACGATCGAAATTACTGCACCGGAGCCTCTGGTGGTCGAAATTACTGCATCGGAGCCTCTGGTGGTCGAAATTACTGCACCGGAGCCTCCTCGCTACCCCGTGGACGATATAAAGGAGATGAAAGAATGTCATCTGTATTATCCTATCGGGAACATGTCCATGAAGGTAGCCATCGGCAGTGCTTTACCATGTTTACCTGGAGCACTCCACCACAACAACCCCATTCAAGATGGCTATGCTCGTGTCACGGTGGAGGACATAGTCCATGGGTTTGAGGACCTGGAGATTGACATTGCTACACCTGAAGGGGAGAAAAGACTTGGAGATGTCAAGCGCCATTTCATTCTATGGCAAAAGAAGTTTATCAAGTTTCCAGGCGAGGCGCCAAGGACAACAAGTCCACCCCCCTATGGTGGTGGCGGTTCACCTACACCTCCGTCACGTCAGCCGACGCCCCCCAGTCCACAACGTCCGGCGGGTGATCAGACGCCGCCCCCCAGTCCTCGTCCGGCGGGTGATCAGACGCCGCCCCCCAATCCACCTCCGGCAAAGAAGCAGAAGCAGTCCTGGATTATTAACCCGGACCCTTATGTACCTAAGACCACAAAGGTACCGGAGCCATCATTGAAGCCTCTCCCCACAAGGCCTTGGGAACGTAGTGCCGAGAAAACTGCCGCGGCCGCGGCTGCTGATCATGAGAAATGGAAGGCGGACTGCAAGAAGAAAAGAGAGCCCGAGCCCAAGCCAGTATTTTCTGATGAGCAAAAGAAGTGGGCTAAGTCATTTTTGAGCACACCGTCCCAAGCCGCGAAGAATCTGCCTGGCGACTATGCACGTGAACTTCGTAGGCAGGCACTCATGTTGAAGGAGAAGAAAGAGCGGACGGAGAACCAGGAGAACAAAGCCTTGGAGGAGGCCGAGAAAACGGAATTAGAAAGTAAAAAAAGCGGGAAACGAGTTGCCCAGCTCGGGGAACAAAGTAAACAATCGATTGCCCCGCTTATAGTGAAAGCCGCCGGTCCGGATGACCCCGATATCATAGCAGTTGCGGCAGCACATGGATTGACTGTAATGAGTGCCAGAGAACAAGCGGCCAACTTAGGTATTACTCTTCGTGAACTGTTAGGCCTTGATGAGGCGCCAGTGAAGGAGGTAGTAATTACATATGTGAAGAATGGGCCTCTCGTCGAGCCTGCGCAGGAAGAGGATCTACCTCCACAAATGAAAGGTCTGCTGAAATGGTACAAGGGTTACATAAAAAATAAAAACGCCAAAGAATATATTTATGCGGAAGTTAGATATGAGCATCACTTCAAACATTACTATGTACAAATTCATCTGAGTGAATTGTTCCAGCTTTTCAATCTGCGCGAGCTCGACAAATCTATCATCAGTTGCTACGTTCTGTAAGTGATTTATTTCTACCCCATCTCGTTCATATTGCCTGCACTATATATATGTCCTAACTATATTGTTGTGTCCGCTATTATACATGCAGAATGAAGATTAAGGAATGCAGAGTAAGGAACATCCATGATGTTGGGTTCATTGACCCACACATCGTTAATGGATATGTGTTGGAGCATCACCCCGCCAACATGGAGGCAGACCTGTGGCAGTTTCTTACAAAGCAGGAACTCAAAAGTGATATTCTATTTCCTTACCATTTTGGGTGAGTGTTTCTGTCTTGAGCACATTCTCTTTTGTTTACTCCATGCATGGTATGTGGCCGGCTAATCGATGAGTTATGCATGACGTACTGTGCATGTATCGTGTTCGCGGGTTCCACTGGATTCTGCTAGTAATTAAAGTTGACACCTCAGAATGTCTCGTCCACGACTCTCTGAATAAGGATCCAAAGCTTTGGGTCGACATGAGAAGAATGCTGCAGAAGTAATTATTTTCATTCATTTGCGCTCTATATCGATCGGCCTATTTCGTTCATTTCCTAATATCAAGTAACTAATAACTCTCTTGTTCATTTAATTTTCTTTGCCTCGTAGGGTTTGGAGACGGTTCGTAGATACAAAGGTCGGTGAATTCAAAAAAGAGCTAGAATTCAAAAGGGCAAAGGCTAAGAATGGTGAGGATATTCAGCCAGCGGGGACCAATCTATGTGCATACGATGTCTGTGAGATGATCCGGAGATACACCTCTGAGCGGGTTCCGAGTGATACCAATGCTCAGAGGAATAACCTCCGGATGATGCTTAGTCCAGAAGCTCGCTTCCGACCACTTCAAGAGGAACTAGCTGGATGGTTCAGGAGGGAAGTCCTCCATCCTAAAGGAGAACACCATTACGAGGACGTAGAACTTTATATGCATTAAATTATGTATGGAAACTTGTTCAAAATTGTATATGGTCATCCGATGATATTGAATATATATTGTATATTCCTCTTGAATTCTTTTTGGTTCTAATTTCAAATTTGTTTGAAATTGTACATTCATATGCATGTATGTAGTACCGTAGAATATGTGAAACTCCTTCAAAATTAAAATAAAGCACAAAAGAAATAAAACAATACAAATTAAACAGAAAACAGGTTTAAGGGGGGGCTAAAACCCTAAACCTGCGGCGGCCTTTAGTCGCAGTTGGCCAGAAGAACCGCGACTAAAGGTCCTCCGCCCCGACGGCCGCCTGGCGCCCACGTGGACGGGCCTTTAGTCGCGGTTCTTAAGCAACCGCGACTAAAGGGTGGGGCCTTTAGTCGCGCCCGTTCGGTCGCGGTTGCGCAACCGCGACTAATGGCAGTTGCGAACCGCGACCAAAGGCCCTTTTTCCACCAGTGATACCAAACCCATAGAAACAAGGAATTGCCAGCCAGGCTTATCCGCGAAAGGCTCACTGAAAACCTTCTTAATTTGCCAAGGAAATAGACGACTGATAGAGAAGATGACACGTGAAAGCAACATCCCCGGTACCACTAGCTCCTTTGGTCTATAGATTCCCACCCGCTGCGCACTACTACCTATGGAGTGTAAGAGCAGGCCGAGCAATGAATATCTCCAAGATGCTAAATGGGTTCGAAATTTCAAAGATCAATCGTTCAGCCAATGTGGTGGCTCATCTCACTGCTAAGTATAGTCTTGACAATAGATCAGATGGTATTCTTGTTAATGATGTTCCACCGTGTGTGGTGAATTTTGTGATTGTAATAACTATGTTGGTTAATTAATATATGTGGTGGTTTTCAAAATAAAAATTCGCCAACATATAGTATTTCTGCAAGTTGAAACATGTCTATAAAAAATTATGTTTTGCAAACAACTAAAATAGTACTGCCTCCGTTCTTAAATATAAGGCTTTTTAGAGATCCCAATGCGGATTACGTACGAAGCAAAACAAGTGAATGTACACTTTAAAGTATGTTTATATACATCCGTATGTAGTTCATTTTGAAATCACTAAAAAGTCTTATATTTAGAAACCGAGAGATTAAGGCTATGTTTGATAGTAAAGTATCAGAAAAACCGAAGTATCAAAAACTGCAGTAATTTTGTCAGTAGGTACACAAAACAATAGTTTTTTACTTAACAAAGTTTTTTGGAGTATTCAAAATACAGAGCAGGTGTTTGGCTACAACACAGAATGATGTAAAATTTGCTGGCTAGCCCTTCGCATCTATCTAGCCATCGTGGTAGCAATGCAAACAGGCGCAGCTGGCCGGTTGTGTGTTGTTTCTGTTGCGCTAATCTAGCTAGGTAGATTGGCTGGCCCTTGGCATTCGCGTCCATATGAATTGAAGCATACACAGATGACCGAACAGTATCTTGTATATTTTGTGAAAGTCCACCTGCAGCACGGCGTCGCCGGTGACTCACCAGGCGATGACTCTTTTTTAGATCGAGCGACTTGTTAGCACAGAAGGAAACAAGATAACGATGCTGCTCTGTTTTTTAAAAAGACGTCTGGAGTTCTTCTTTTTATACAAAGAAAAAAAAACATGGTTTGCTCAATACTGCAGTTTTAAAACCATTGTTGTTAGGGCAGCCAAACACCTCGTTGCAATTAAAACCATGGTAATCTGAAAAACAGCAGTATTCTTAGAATACTGCAAAAAAAAAATGGAAATGTTAACGCCCACACGTGTGGGCGTTTGCACATCGCCCACACGCCTCCATCACCACTTATTTTGCCACGTATGAATAGATGACATCAGCAAAAAAAATTGATTTTCGGCTTAAAAATGTTGTATCTCCTAAATAAAAAAGCGAACTAAAAATTCGTTTTCACAATTAAATCCATCTCGACGAGATCTTCAAAACTAGACCCCGTGTTGATATGTTTCGATGAATTATTTTTTTTGCCAGAAGTTGCCACGATGTTTACACTGCAGTTGCCATAGGGCTTAAACTAAAGTTGCCATGTGGCAATTTTAGTTTGTAGATCATGGCAATTTTAGTATTTTGATGATGACAACTCCAGTACTTTGACCATGAAAATTACTTTTTGTATGAATCATGGCAATTTTACGTGCATGTATCATGACAATTTTAGTTTATGATTCATGGCAAGTCTAGTTTCTTAATTTCCCGTTTTATAAATGTCAAAATTTACTTTTAAATGTAGAAGAAAATAGCTGAAACATATCATGGCAACTTCAGTGTAAACATCATGGCAATTCATATGCAATAGACATGGCAACTTTTAATCTAATTTTTTTTCATCAAAACATATCAACATGGGATCTAGTTTCGAAGATCTCATCGCGAGGGATTTAATGGTGAAAACGGATTTTCAATCGGATTTTTCGTTTAAGAGATAAAACATTTTAAAAACTAAAAATCCAAAAAGATTCCTGCATGCATGCATGCGATGACGTCGCAATCTATTTATATTTGAGACATGTGATGCGTCTCTCTTCCTGCCACACGTGTGGCAGTTAGCGGCGTATCTAACAAGGCCTAATTATGTGCGATTCTTTCAATTTTTTGAGCTTTACAGCTCTCTTTGGTCTCTGCAGTGTTGACACTCACCCTCGTGACCACCTAGCCGTTCTTGTTTCTCTCGTTCTTTGTTGCTTGTAGCATGCCATTATCCATCCGCCTCTTCGGCAGTCCAGCGCCCTTCATACTCAACCTCGCCCGGACCGGCTGCGCGTCCATCTCTCTTTCATCGACAACGGGGGCGAATCAGCTGCACAATGGTGACGCGAAACAACATAAACGTACCTTCGCGGCGTATGCAGGAGGGAAGCAGCACGACATCGACAGTTTGGATGAAGAGCCACCCGAATCTAGTCGTGTCGCGAGGGACGATTTCCGCGAGTTTCTATTTCGATAAGAAAGATGTCGGAGTGGGCGGAGATTTACCATTTTTTGTCCCTAAATGTCAATAGTGATTGAGCATTGCCAGGAAACTGTTACACTTGGTTGCTCTAAGTAAAAGAGAAATTCACAACTCCCTAAGCGTCAGCATGCCATTAAGCCATATAACAACAATTAAGTTTGGAATTGCCGCAAAAAAAGAATTATGTTTGGAAATAATCATATATTTGACAAGACAAAAATTGCATACAAGGAGAGCTACTTTTGTAATTCCAAGGATTTACGGCTGAAATTAAATCTATGAGTCCTATTGGATTCAACCCCAAAAACCCTAAGGACTAGAATCCTTGTGAATTCCTATGAAAGCCATTTAAATCAAAAGGACCCTTCATATGGAGATCCTACAGAGTCACCCTGAAAATCATGTGAGCTGTATTTATTTTTATTTCTTAGAGAAAAATCATGTGAGCTGTATTTGATGAAGTCATGTACCTAGGGTAGGGTTATGGACCTGTCCAGGGTACCCTCCCCATGGACATCTTTAGAAGAAATCGTCTTTTAGTCGACCTAGAGGGATTCCACTCGACGGACTTGAAGACACTCGACCATGAAGACTCACTCGACCACCAGGAGTTCCAGAGCCACTCTGTATCCAAACGGTCTATAATTAAGTTGTCTTTATGGTCATGATGACACTTTATGTAAGGCGTTACCAGTAACGCCTGGCCTTAATGTACTTTAAGCCCTCTGCTACGTGGGCTGGCTGGGGTCTTGGCGCCCTCTATATAAGCCACCCCCTCCACTAGCAGAAGTGTTCGCACCCCTGTAACTCTCACACACATAATCCAGTCGACCGCCTCCGGGCACCGAGACGTAGGGCTGTTACTTCCTCCGAGAAGGGCCTGAACTCGTTAAACCCTCGTGTGTATAACTACTCCATAGCTAGGATCTTGCCTCTCCTTAGTACCCCCCTACATTACTGTCAGACTTAGAACCACGACAGTTGGCGCCCACCGTGGGGCAGGTGTCTTAGCGACTTATTGGAGAAGTTGCAATTTTTCCGATTCCCTTCATCATGGTTTCAGGTGGAGTTTTGGTTGAGGGCCGCGAGATCCATCTTGGCACGCTCACGTTCGTCGCCGACGACTCTGCCTGGCTGCAGGAGGCTCCGCTTGACGTCGACGCGCTCCCAGTCTGCGGAGCTACGCACTTTCGAGCATGCGTCTGCGGCGTCCTTCTGCGGCAACCATCGACCCAGTATCGGCCGGTTTTTGTGCCATCCTCCCTCCCAGCTTCCCGCCGGCGCAAGCGCTTCGGTCGGTCGAGGCTTCAGCGGTGGGTAAGGCACGCGGTGGCCCGCCAGTCGACCACCGCCCAAGTCGCGGCAATCGAGCCCGACGAATCTCTCTATGGCCTGTTCGACCTGTCGACTGGCTCCGCAGAGACTGCATCCGAGTGCAATAACAGTGGTGCAGCGGCAGAAGTCCTGATGGTCAATGGACCACACGGTCCCCCTAGCTTTCCCGGTGCCGAGGGAGGCAACGGCGGAGACGATCCGTCGCACGTCCGTGAGGAATACCTCCCCGAGCCCCTCAATTCGCTGCAGAGGGAAGAACTTCTCCGCCGGAACATGGATGCGCTCCACACTCCAATCGTTGGAGAAACCCCTGAGGCTCGCGCCTTGGAGGATGTGCGCTTGGCCAACTTGGCTGAGCGCACTCGACTGGAGAACCTTCAGCGGGCACTCGACGAGCGCGCGCGGCAACGGATTCCTGACTCCAGTCGACGCCAACTATTTCCACCTCCGACCCAGGTATATCGAACTCCGATTCAGAATTTAGCAGTTGCGGCCCGTATAGCAGAGTCAATTCAGCCTTCCCGGTGAGAGGCTGGCAGAGGCTTAATGCAGATCAGAGATTTGCTCCGGGCAGCAGGAGATCAGAATTCAGCTGTATCACAGTCGCGGAACAGGATTCACAGCAGATCCGTGGCAGCGAATACGGTCCAGTCGGCTCATAGCCCCAGATCGCCCCCGAGGCGTGAAGGGCGTGGTGGCCGGCACGATCAGTACAGGAACCATGGGCAATATGATCACCGATTCGATCGCAACGATCGACGTCGAGTGCCCACTCCTCCTCTAAGGGGTGGATCTTATGTGCCTCGGCAGCAGGATGATAGGCGCCAGCACAGTGGCGGACGAAGAATCCCAATCGACCCCAGAGAGCCAGGCTTTGATGCGAGATCCATCATCGTTCAAGGTCTGGTCGACCGGAACAGAGCCCACAGAGAGGGTAACGACAGAGATGTACCCACCAGCAGCCGAGTGCATGTCTCCGGACCAGAGTGTTTCAGTAGAGCCATCAGAGCCGCGGTGATTCCTCCCAACTTCAGGTTGGCGACTGGAGTCAGCAAGTTCAACGGTGAGTCTAAGCCCGATACTTGGCTTGAGGACTACCGAGTGGCTGTCCAGATCGGCGGCGGAAATGACGAGGTGGCCATGAACAGAGGCGGAGCTAGCATCGGGTTACACCTAGGGCTAAATAGCTTGAATGGTGCAATTTGATGATTTTTTTCTACTTTCTTACAAGAAATTACAAGGGCCATTGTTACTAGGCCTAGGGCTATAGCCTACTTGCCATAGGCCTGTCTCCGCCCCTGGCCATGAAACATCTGCCTCTTATGTTGGAAGGGTCAGCCAGGGCATGGCTGAATCAGTTGACACCCAGCAGCATTTACACATGGGAAGACCTCTCCCGAGTGTTTGTCAGAACGTTCGAAGGAACATGCAAGCGACCAGCAGGACTGACAGAGCTGCAATCTTGTGTGCAGAAGTCGAATGAGACTTTGAGAGATTACATCCAGAGATGGATCACATTGCATCACACAGTAGAGAATGTATCTGATCACCAGGCAGTCTGCGCCTTCAAGGAAGGCGTAAATTACAGAGAGCTAAGCCTGAAATTTGGTCGAACCGGAGACATGTCTCTGAGTCGAATGATGGAGATAGCCACCAAATATGCCAATGGTGAGGAAGAGGATCGGCTCCGGAGCGGCAAGCACAAGTCAGTCGCCCAGGAAACCGGAGGAGGGAACTCCAGTCAGAAGCAAAAGCGGAAAGCCAAGCCAGCTGCTCCTGGAGAAACCTTGGCCGTGATTCAAGGAAAGTTCAAAGGAAATCCCAAAGGACCTTGGAACCCCAAGAGAGTGAAGGATAAAGAGGGAAATGACGTGATGGATTTGCTGTGTCACATCCACACGAAGAAAGATGAAGAGGGTAATTTCATTTATCCGAAGCATACCACTCGATAGTGTCGACTTCTGATACAGCAGTTCTAGGGGAAACGGCCCAAGGATAAGGAAAAGGAGTCAGACAAAGCTGAAGACAAGGGAGATAGTGACGAGGAATACCCTCAGGTCAATTCTACTCTGATGATTTTTGCTGACATTGAGAGCAAAAGTCGACTGAAAGTTATAAACTGAGAGGTGAATATGGTTGCTCCAGCAACGCCCAATTATCTGAAGTGGTCTCAAACCACCATCACATTCGACCAGTCTGATCACCGGACGCACATAGCCACCCCTAGGAGGCAAGCTCTGGTGGTCGACCCAGTCGTTGAGGGCACTCGACTGACTAAAGTGTTGATGGATGGCGGCAGTAGTTTGAATATACTGTACGCTGAGACGCTGAAAGGGATGGGCATTCCGATGTCCAGACTCAGCACAAACAACATGAGTTTCTATGGAGTCATTCCTGGCAATTTTGGGCAGAGATGCTGACATTTGAGGTTGACATTTGAGGTTTTTGGTGATTCCAAGAACTTCTGCAAAGAGAAGCTGACATTTGAGGTTGTAGATTTCCAGAGTGCCTACCATGCTATTTTGGGCAGGCCAGCTTATGCACGTTTTATGGCTCGACCATGCTACGTGTACCTCAAATTGAAGATGTCTGGCCCTAAAGTCGTGATCACTGTTACTTGTAATCGCAAGAAGGCAGAAGAGTGCTTCCAGAAAGGCTCAAAGATTGCCGATGCTCAGATGGTGGCAGAAGAGTGGCAGGAACACCAGAGGAATGCAGACCCGAGTGATTTGTTGCCAGCCAAGAAGCCTGCTACGGAATCAGTGTTTCAGTCGTCTGGTGAGACAAACCAGTTCACATCCACCCGACCGACCCCAACGCTGCTCCGACTCATATCTCCACAACACTCGACCCCAAATAGGAAGAAGCGCTCATCCATTTCCTCCATGAGAACTGGGACATCTTTGCATGGAACCTTCTAACATGCTAGGTGTACCTAGGGGGCTGGCTGAGCATCGTCTGCGAGTCGATTCAAAGGCAAAACCTGTCAAGGAACATCTGCGACGGTCCGCCATCCAGAAAAGGAAGGCTATTGGCTAAGAGGTGTCTCGGCTCCTAGCAGCAGAGTTTATCCGAGAGATTAACCACTCCGAGTGGCTCACCAATGTTGTCATGGTCCCCAAAAAGGACAACTCACTTCGCATGTGCATTGACTTCAAACATATCAATCGGGGCTGCCCGAAAGATCATTTTCCTCTTCCCCGCATCGATCAAATAGTCGACTCGACTGCGGGATGTGAGCGATTATCTTTCTTAGACGCCTATTCCGGGTACCATCAGATCCGTCTGTATGGACCCGATGAGATCAAGACAGCTTTCATCACCCCATTTGGGTGCTTCTATTATGTCACCATGCCATTCGGCCTCAAGAATGCCGGAGCCACGTTCATGAGGATGATTCAGAAGTGTTTGCTCACTCAAATCAGTCGGAATGTGGAAGCATACATGGATGACATTGTGGTCAAGTCACGGAAAGGTTCTGACCTGCTGACTGACCTCGCTGAAACATTTGCCAACCTCAGGAGGTATGATATCAAGCTTAATCCATCCAAATGCACATTCGGATTTCCTGGCAGAAAATTACTCGGTTTTCTCGTTTCCGAATGAGGAATCGATGCAAACCCAGAGAAAGTGGGCACTATACTCCGAATGAAATGACCTGTGCGTGTGCACGATGTTCAGAAGCTTACCGGTTGCTTGGCCGCTTTAAGTCGATTCATCTCTCGTCTCAGTGAGAAGGCATTGCCTCTTTACCGACTGATGAAGAAGTCAGACAAGTTCGAGTGGACTCCTGAAGCTGACGCAGCGTTTGCAGAGTTAAAAACCGTGCTTTCCACCCAGCCGGTGCTTGCTGCCCCGATCAGCAAAGAGCCTTTGCTGCTTTACATTGCAGCCACAGGACAAGTCATCAGTACAGTACTTACGGTCGAGCGGGAAGAAGAAGGGAAAACCTTCAAAGTTCAGCGCCCAGTATACTATATTTCCGAAGTCCTGACCCCATCAAAGCAACGATACCCTCATTATCAGAAGCTTGTATATGGGATTTATATGACCACGAAGAAGTTGCTCACTACTTCTCTGACCATACCATCACAGTCGTCAGCGACGCCCCCTTATCAGAGATTCTGCACAACAGAGATGCAACTGGTCGAGTGGCAAAATGGGCGATTGAACTCCTTCCCCTTGATATCAGATTTGAGGCAAAGAAAGCTATCAAGTCCCAAGCAATAGCAGATTTCCTCGCCGAGTGGACTGAACAGCAGTTACCGACTCAAGTTCACTCGGAGCACTGGACTATGTTCTTTGATGGCTCTAAAATGCTGAATGGTTCCAGTGCCGGGGTAGTGTTGGTTTCTCTCCGAGGAGATAAGCTCAGATACGTACTCCAGATTCACTTTGACTCCTCCAAGAACGAAGCAGAATACGAAGCACTTTTGTATGGGTTGCGTATGGCCATTTCACTCGGCGTCCGGCGCCTCATGGTCTATGGTGACTCAGATTTGGTGGTTAACCAAGTGATGAAGGAGTGGGACGTCAGAAGCCCAGCTATGACTGGTTACTGCAATGCAGTCAGAAAGCTGGAGAAGAAATTCGAGGGATTAGAGCTCCATCATGTTCCCCGACTGAAAAACCAAGCAGCTGATGACTTGGCGAAGATAGGTTCCAAAAGAGAAGCCATCTCGAGTGGCGTATTTTTGGAGCATGTTCACATGCCGTCAGTTCAAGAAGATCCTTTCACCGAAGAAGCCCCGCAGCCAAAAAGTGCCACGGATCCGACTGAAGTTGAGGTCCCAGCCGTGGTTGACTTAATCATGAAAGTTCTGGTTATCACTCCCAACTGGACAGTGCCTTACAACGTGTATATCCTAAGGAAAGAGCTCCCAGAGAATGAAGAAGAGGCTCGGCAGATTGTCCGTCGATCCAAGGCCTTTACCTTCATGAGGGGACAGTTGTACAGAGAAAGCACAACTGGAGTCAGCCAGAAATGCATAACACCGGAAGAGGGTCGAATGATTCTCAAGGATATCCACTCGGGGACCTGTGGCCATCATGCGTCCTCTCGGACCATCGTGCTAAAGCATACCGAGCAGGCTTTTACTGGCCCAGAGCAAATGAAATGGTGAAAGAGATAGTCGACAAATATGAAGGATGTCAGTTCTACTCCAATATGTCACACAAGCCCGCCTCAACTTTGAAGACCATTCCAATCGTCTGGCCTTTCGATGTTTGGGGGTTAGATATGGTTGGACCACTAAGAACTGGCAGGAGTGGCTTCACCCATGTACTGGTGGCAGTCGACAAGTTCACCAAGTGGATCGAAGCCAAGCCCATTAAAAATCTTGATGCTGGCACTGCCATCAGCTTCATCAGAGAATTGATATTCAGATATGGAGTTCCGCATAGCATCATCACTGATAATGGGTTAAACTTCGATTCCGATCAGTTCAAAGCCTTCTGCGCTTCTCAAGGCACTCGAGTCGACTACGCTTCAGTCGCCCACCCCCAGTCGAATGGACTGAAACCCCGGTTGATGCGTGACCTCAAGCACGCAGCAGGCGCGTGGGTCGATGAACTTCCATTAGTTCTTTGGGGATTGAGGACTACTCCAAATCGGTCGACTGGGAGAACTCTGTTCTTTCTGGTCTACAGAGCTGAAGCGGTTCTGCCAAGTGACCTGCTTCACAATGCACCGCGAGTCGAGCTCTACTCTGAAGTCAAAGCAGAACAAGCCCGACAGGACGCAGTCGACCTTCTGGAAGAAGAAAGAGAGATGTCCATGATCCGGTCGACCATCTATCAGCAAGACTTGCGCCGATTCTACGCCAGAAATGTGAAGAGCCGAGCCTTCCAGGAAGGAGACTTGGTCCTCCGAGTGGACCAACAGAAGCCGCACAAACTCACCCCTACTTGGGAAGGCCCCTTCATTGTTACCAAAGTTCTCTACAACGGAGCATACCGTCTTTACAACGTCGATCGCCAGATTGACGAGCCACGAGCTTGGAATGCGGATCTGCTCCGCCCCTTTTATACTTAAGTATTCACTCGGATAAGTTGTAATAAAAGTACTTCTGTAGTTTATTTATCAAAGACAAGAGTTTTATAATTTTCCCAGTGATTGTTGTTACTTTTGTTCACACAAATCAGTCCCCCAGTGGGTGGCTTAGCTGCGAATCCGTTTCGCCTAAGTTTGTAAAAAAATCACACACGTGTGGTGAGCCAGCCTCCTGCTCGGAGGCTTAGCTGCGAATCCGTTTCGCTTAAACAAAATCCTACCGAGTGGTAAGCCAGCCTAGCACTCGGAGGCTTAGCTGCGAATCCGTTTCGCCTAAGTTTAAACAAAATCCTACCGAGTGGTAAGCCAGCCTTCCACTCGGAGGCTTAGCCGCGAAACTGTTTCGCCTAAGTTTAAAACAAAATCCTACCGAGTGGTAAGCCAGCCTTCCACTCGGAGGCTTAGCTGCAGTCCAAGTACTCGCCTAAGTTTAAACAAAATACTGCCGAGTGGTGAGCCAGCCTCCCACTCGGGGGCTTAGCTGCAACCTAGTGTTCGCCTAAATATAAAATACAACATGCACTCCGCAAGGAGGACGAAGCGCAGGTCGACTGCTAACTTCTCCTTCCGAGCTACGCCACAAATACAACATGCGCTCCGTAAGGAGGGCGAAGCACAGGTCGACTGCTACCTTCTCCTTCCGACCTATGCCACAAATACAACGTGCGCTCCGCAAGGAGGACGAAGCGTAGGTCGACTGCTACCTTCTCCTTCAGTGCTGCGCCACGAAAATCCTACCGAGTGGAGAGCAAACCTCTCACTCGGGGGCTTAGCTGCAGCCCAGTGCTCGCCTAAGTTTTTGAAAATCCTACCGAGTGGAGAGCAAACCTCCCACTCGGGGGCTTAGCTGCAGCCCAGTGCTCGCCTAAGTTTCTGAAATCCTACCGAGTGGAGAGCAAACATCCCACTCGGGGGCTTAGTTGCAGCCCAGTGCTCCCCTAAGTTTTTGAAAATCCTACCGAGTGGTGAGCAAACCTCCCACTCGGGGGGCTTAGCTGCAGCCCAGTGCTCGCCTAAGATTTTGAAAATCCTACCGAGTGGTGAGCAAACCTCCCACTCGGGGGCTTAGCTGCAGCCCAGTGCTCGCCTAAGTTTTTGAAAATCCTACCGAGTGGTGAGCAAACCTCCCACTCGGGGGGCTTAGCTGCAGCCCAGTGCTCGCCTAAGTTTTTGAAAATCCTACCGAGTGATGAGCATGTTGGGGAACGTAGCAGAAATTCAAAAATTTTCCTACGTATCACCAAGATCTATCTATGGAGAGACCAGCAACGAGTAGAAAGGAGAGTGCATCTACATACCCTTGTAGATCGCTAAGCGGAAGCGTTCAAGTGAACGGGGTTGATGGAGTCGTACTCGTCGTGATTCAGATCACCGATGATCCTAGTGCCGAACGGACGGCACCTCCGCGTTCAACACACGTACAGCTCGACGATGTCTCCCACGCCTTGATCCAGCAAGGAGAGAGGGAGAGGTTGAGGAAGACTCCATCCAGCAGCAGCACAATGGCGTGGTGGTGATGGAGGAGCGTGGCAATCCTGCAGGGCTTCGCCAAGCACCTACGGGAGAGGAGGAGGTGTCACAGGAGGGAGGGAGGCGCCAAGGGCTCAGGTATGGATGCCCTCCCTCCCCTCCACTATATATAGGGGCAGGGGAGAGGGGGGAGACGCAGCCTTGCCCCTTCCTCCAAGGAAGGGGTGCGGCTAAGAGGGGGGAGGAGTCCATCCTCCCCAAGGCACCTCGGAGGTGCCTTCCCCTTTTAGGACTCTCCCCTTTTTCCTATATCTTGGCGCATGGGCCTCTAGGGGCTGGTGCCCTTGGCCCATGTAGGCCAAGGCGCACCCCCTACAGCCCATGTGGCCCCCGGGGCAGGTGGCCCCACCCGGTGGGCCCCCGGGACCCTTCCGGTGGTCCCGGTACAATACCGATGACCCCGAAACTTGTCCCGATGGCCGAAACAGGACTTCCTATATATAAATCTTTACCTCCGGACCATTCCGGAACTCCTCGTGATGTCCGGGATCTCATCCGGGACTCCGAACAACATTCGGTAACCACATACAAGCTTCCTTTATAACCCTAGCGTCATCGAACCTTAAGTGTGTAGACCCTACGGGTTCGGGAGACATGCAGACATGACCGAGATGTTCTCCGGTCAATAACCAACAGCGGGATCTGGATACCCATGTTGGCTCCCACATGTTCCACGATGATCTCATCGGATGAACCACGATGTCAAGGACTCAATCAATCCCGTATACAATTCCCTTTGTCTAGCAGTATGGTACTTGCCCGAGATTCGATCGTCGGTATACCGATACCTTGTTCAATCTCGTTACCGGCAAGTCTCTTTACTCGTTCCGTAACACATCATCCCGTGATCAACCCCTTGGTCACATTGTGCACATTATGATGATGTCCTACCGAGTGGGCCCAGAGATACCTCTCCGTTTACACGGAGTGACAAAATCCCAATCTCGATTCGTGCCAACCCAACAGACACTTTCAGAGATACCCGTAGTGTACCTTTATAGCCACCCAATTACGTTGTGACGTTTGGCACACCCAAAGCACTCCTACGGTATCCGGGAGTTGCACAATCTCATGGTCTAAGGAAATGATACTTGACATTGGAAAAGCTTTAGCATACGAACTACATGATCTTGTGCTAGGCTTAGGATTGGGTCTTGTCCATCACATCATTCTCCTAATGATGTGATCCCGTTATCAACGACATCCAATGTCCATGGTCAGGAAACCGTAACCATCTATTGATTAACGAGCTAGTCAACTAGAGGCTTACTAGGGACATGGTGTTGTCTATGTATCCACACATGTATCTGAGTTTCCTATCAATACAATTCTAGCATGGATAATAAACGATTATCATGAACAAGGAAATATAATAATAATCAATTTATTATTGCCTCTAGGGCATATTTCCAACAGTCTCCCACTTGCACTAGAGTCAATAATCTAGTTCACATCGATATGTGATTAACACTCAAGGTCACATCCCCATGTCACTAACACCCAAAGAGTTTACTAGAGTCAATAATCTAGTTCACATTTACCATGTGATTAACACTCGATGAGTTCTGGGTTTGATCATGTTATGCTTGTGAGAGAGGTTATAGTCAACGGGTCTGAACCTTTCAGATCCGTGTGTGCTTTACAAATCTCTATGTCATCTCCTAGATGCAGCTACCACGTTCTATTTGGAGCTATTCCAAATAACTGTTCTACTTGGAGCTATTCTAAATTGTTGCTCCATTATACGTATCCAGTATCTCTACTCAGAGCTATCCGGATAGGTGTTAAGCTTGCATCGACGTAACCCTTTACGACGAACTCTTTTACCACCTCCATAATTGAGAAAATTCCTTAGTCCACTAGTTACTAAGGATAACTTTGACCGCTGTCCTGTGATCCATTCTTGGATCACTCTTGTACCCCTTGACTGACTCATGGTAAAGCACACTTCAGGTGCGGTACCCAACATAGCATACTGTAGAGCCTATGTCTTAAGCATAGGGGATGACCTTCGTTCCTTTCTCTCTATTCTGCCATGGTCGAGCTTTAAGTCTTAACTTCATACCTTACAACTCAGGCAAGAACTCCTTCTTTGACTGATCCATCTTGAACACCTTCAAGATCACGTCAAGGCATGTGCTCATTTGAAAGTACTATTAAGCGTTTTGATCTATCCTTATAGATCTTGATGCTCAATGTTCAAGTAGCTTAATCCAGGTTTTCCATTGAAAACACTTTCCAAATAACCCTATATGCTTTCCAGAAATTCTACGTCATTTCTGATCATTAATATGTCAACAACATATACTTATCAGAAATTCTATAGTGCTCCCACTCACTTCTTTGGAAATACAAGTTTCTCATAAACTTTGTATACACCCAAAATCTTTGATCATCATCAAAGCATACATTCCAACTCCGAGATGCTCACTCCAGTCCTCAGAAGGATTGCTGGAGCTTTG
The DNA here is from genome assembly GCF_018294505.1 of Triticum aestivum. Lineage (NCBI taxonomy): Eukaryota > Viridiplantae > Streptophyta > Magnoliopsida > Poales > Poaceae > Triticum > Triticum aestivum. The sequence continues at coordinate 724,817,678 of NC_057810.1, forward strand.
CATACTTATTAGCATATTTCAGGACAGACAAAACCTTCCGGTTGTATCACATACAACCTTTCCTCAAGAATCGTCGAGGAAACAATGTTTTGACATCCTATCTGCAAGATTTCATAAATAATGCAGTAATTGCTAATATAATTCCAATAGACTCTTAGCATCGCTAGAGTGAGAAAGTCTCATCGTAGTCAACTCCTTGAACTTGTCGAAAAACATCTTAACGACAAGTCGAGCTTTCTCAATGGTGACACTTACCATCATTGTCTGTCTTCCTTTCAAAATCCATATGTACCTAACAGCCTTACGACCATCAAGTAGTTCTTCCAAAGTCTACACTTTGTTTTCATACATGGATCCTCTCTCGGGTTTTATGGCCTTGAGACATTTATCAGAATCCGGGCCCACCATCGCTTCTCCATAGCTCATAGGTTCATTGTTGTCTAGCAACATGACTTCCAAGACAGGGTTACGTACCACTCTGAAGTAGTACGCATCCTTTTCATCCCACGAGGTTTGGTAGTGACTCGATCCGAAGTTTCATGATCACTATCATAAGCTTCCACTTCAGTTGGTGTACGTGCCACAGGAACAACTTCCTGTGCCCTGCTACACACTTGTTGAAGTGACGGTTCAATAACCTCATCAAGTCTCCACCATCCTCCCACTCAACTTTTCGAGAGAAACCTTTCCTCGAGAAAGGACCCGATTCAAGAAACAATCCATATTGCTTTCGGATCTGAATTAGGAGGTATACCCAACTGTTTTGGGTGTCCTATGAAGATGCATTTTATCCGCTTTGGGTTCGAGCTTAATCCTGAAACTTTTTCACATAAGCGTCGCAGCCCCAAACCTTTAAGAAACGGCAACTTAGGTTTCTCCAAACCATAGTTCATACGGTGTCGTCTCAACGAAATTATGTGGTGCCCTATTTAAAGTGAATGTGGTTGTCTCTAATGCCTAACCCATAAACTATCGTGGTAATTTGATAAGAGACATCATGGTATGCACCATATCCAATAGGGTGCAACTATGACATTTGGACACACCATCACACTATGGTGTTCCAGGCTGTATCAGTTGTGAAACAATTTCCACAATGTCTTAATTCTGTGCCAAACTCGTGATTCAGATATTCATCTCTATGATCATATCATAGATCTTTTATCCTCTTGTCACGACGATCTTTCAACTTCACACTGAAATTACTTGAACCTTTCAATAATTCAGACTCGTGATTCATCAAGTAAATATACTCAACATCTACTCGAATCATCTGTGAAGTAAGAACATAACGATATTCACTGCATGCCTCAGCACTCATTGGACTGCACACATCAAAATGTGTTACTTCCAACAAGTTGCTATCTTGTTCCATCTTACTGAAAACGAGGCTTTTCCAGTCATCTTGCCCATGTGGTATGATTTGCATATCTCAAGTGATTCAAAATCAAGTGAGTCCAAACGGTCCATTTGCATGGAGTTTCTTCATGCATATACACCAATAGACATGGTTCGCATGTCTCAAACTTTTCAAAAACGAGTGAGTCCAAAGATCCATCAACATGGAGCTTCTTCATGCGTTTTATACCGATATGACTTACGTGGCAGTGCCACAAGTAGGTGGTACTATCATTACTATCTTTTGGCATGAACATGTGTATCACTACGATCGAGATTTAATAAACCATTCATTTTAGGTGTAAGACCATTGAAGGTATTATTCAAATAAACAGAGTAACCATTATTCTCCTTAAATGAATAACCGTATTGCGATAGACGTAATCCAATCATGTCTATGCTCAACGCAAACACCAAATAACAATTATTTAGGTTTAACACCAATCTCTTTGGTAGAGGGAGCGTGCGATGCTTGATCATATCAAGCTTGGAAAAACTTCCAACAATATCGTTAGCTCACCTTTAGCTAGTCTCCGTTTATTCCGTAGCCTTTCGTTTCGAGTTACTAACACTTAGCAACCGAACCGGTATCTAATACCCTGGTGCTACTAGGAGTACTAGCAAAGTACACATTAACACAATGTATATCCAATATACTTCTATCGACCTTGCCAGCCTTCTTATCTACCAAGTATCTAGGGTAATTCTGCTCTAGTGGTTGTTCCCCTTATTACAGAAGCACTTAGTCTCGGGTTTGGGTTTTACCTTGGGTTTCTTCACTAGAGCAGCAGCTGATTTGCCGTTTCATGAAGTATCCCTTCTTGCCCTTGCCCTTCTTGAAACTAGTGGTTTCACCAACCATCAACAATTGATGCTCCTTCTTGATTTCTACTTTCGCGGTGTCAAACATCGCGAATACCTCAAGGATCATCATATCTATCCCTGATATGTTATAGTTCATCACGAAGCTCTAACAGCTTGGTGGTAATGACTTCGGAGAACCATCACTGTCTTATCTGGAAGATCAACTCCCACTCGATTCAAGCGATTGTTGTACTCAGACAATCTGAGCACAAGCACAACAATTGAGCTTTTCTCCTTAGTTTGCAGGTTAAGAAAGTCATCGGAGGTCTTATACCTCTTGACATGGGCACGAGCCTGAAATCCCAATTTCAGCCCTCAAAACATCTCATATGTTTCGCGATGTTTCAAAAACGTCTTTGGTGCCTCAATTCTAAACTGTTTAACTGAACTATCACGTAGTTATCAAAACGTGTATGTCCGATGTTCGCAACATCCACAGACGACGTTTGGGGTTCAGCACACTGAGCGGTGCATTAAGGACATAAGCTTTCTACTGTCCGCATAATCGCTACTATCAACTTTCAACTATATTTTCTCTAGGAACATATCTAAACAGTAGAACTATAGCGTGAGCTACGACATAATTTGCAAAAACCTTTTGACTATGTTCAGGATAATTAAGTTCATCTTATGAACTCCCACTCAGATAGACATCCCTCTAGTCATCTAAGTGATTACATGATCCGAGTCAAACTAGGCCGTGTCCGATCATCACGTGAGACGGACTAGTCATCATCGGTGAACATCTTCATGTTGATCGTATCTTCTATACGACTCATGTTCGACCTTTCGGTCTCCGTGTTCCGAGGCCATGTCTGTACATGCTAGGCTCGTCAAGTTAACCCTAAGTGTTTCACGTGTGTAAATCTGTCTTACACCCGTTGTATGTGAACGTTAGAATCTAACACCCGATCATCACGTGGTGCTTCGAAACACGAACTGTCGCAACGGTGCACAGTTAGGGGAGAACACTTCTTGAAATTGTTGTAAGGGATCATCTTATTTACTACCGTCGTTCTAAGCAAATAAGATGTATAAACATGATAAACATCACATGCAATCAAATAGTGACATGATATGGCCAATATCATTTTGCTCCTTTTGATCTTCATCTTCGGGGCTCCATGATCATCATCGTCACCGGCATGACACCATGATCTCCATCATCGTGTCTTCATGAAGTTGCCTCGCCAACTATTACTTCTACTACTATGGCTAACGGTTAGCAATAAAGTAAAGTAATTACATGACGTTTAAGTTGACACGCAGGTCACAAATAAATAAAGACAACTCCTATGGCTCCTGCCGGTTGTCATACTCATCGACATGCAAGTCGTGATTCCTATTACAAGAACATGATCAATCTCATACATCACATATATCATTCATCACATCCTTTTTGGCCATATCACATCACATAGCATACCCTGCAAAAACAAGTTAGACGTCCTCTAATTGTTGTTTGCATGTTTTACGTGGCTGCTATGGGTTTCTAGCAAGAACGTTTCTTACCAACGCATGAACCACAACGTGATATGCCAATTGCTATTTACCCTTCATAAGGACCCTTTTCATCGAATCCGATCCGACTAAAGTGGGAGAGACAGACACCCGCCAGCCACCTTATGCAACTAGTGCATGTTTGTCGGTGGAACCGGTCTCACGTAAGCGTACGTGTAAGGTTGGTCCGGGCCGCTTCATCCCATGATGCCGCCGAATCAAGATAAGACTAGTAACGGCAAGCATATTGAACAATATCGACGCCCACAACTACTTTGTGTTCTACTCGTGCAAAGAATCTACGCAATAAACCTGGCTCTGATACCACTGTTGGGGAACGTAGCAGAAATTCAAAATTTTCCTACGTGTCACCAAGATCTATCTATGGAGAGACTAGCAACGAGGGGAAGGAGAGTGCATCTACATACCCTTGTAGATCGCTAAGCGGAAGCGTTCAAGTGAACGGAGTTGATGGAGTCGTACTCGTCGTGATTCAGATCACCGATGATCCTAGTGCCGAACGGACGGCACCTCCGCGTTCAACACACGTACAGCTCGACGATGTCTCCCACGCCTTGATCCAGCAAGGAGAGAGGGAGAGGTTGAGGAAGACTCCATCCAGCAGCAGCACAACGGCGTGGTGGTGATGGAGGAGCGTGGCAATCCTGCAGGGCTTCGCCAAGCACCTACGGGAGAGGAGGAGGTGTCACGGGAGGGAGGGAGGCGCCAAGGGCTCAGGTATGGATGCCCTTAACTTCGTACCTTACAACTCAGGCAAGAACTCCTTTTTTGACTGATCCATCTTGAACACCTTCAAGATCACGTCAAGGCATGTGCTCATTTGAAAGTACCATTAAGCGTTTTGATCTATCCTTATAGATCTTGATGCTCAATGTTCAAGTAGCTTAATCCAGGTTTTCCATTGAAAACACTTTCCAAATAACCCTATATGCTTTCCAGAAATTCTACGTCATTTCTGATCATTAATATGTCAACAACATATACTCATCAGAAATTCTATAGTGCTCCCACTCACTTCTTTGGAAATACAAGTTTCTCATAAACTTTGTATACACCCAAAATCTTTGATCATCATCAAAGCATACATTCCAACTCCGAGATGCTCACTCCAGTCCTCAGAAGGATTGCTGGAGCTTTGCATACTTATTAGCATATTTCAGGATAGACAAAACCTTCCGGTTGTATCACATACAACCTTTCCTCAAGAATCATCGAGGAAACAATGTTTTGACATCCTATCTGCAAGATTTCATAAATAATGCAGTAATTGCTAATATAATTCCGACAGACTCTTAGCATCGCTACGAGTGAGAAAGTCTCATCGTAGTCAACTCCTTGAACTTGTCGAAAAACATCTTAACGACAAGTCGAGCTTTCTCAATGGTGACACTTACCATCATTGTCTGTCTTCCTTTCAAAATCCATATGTACCTAACAGCCTTACGACCATCAAGTAGTTCTTCCAAAGTCTACACTTTGTTTTCATACATGGATCCTCTCTCGGGTTTTATGGCCTTGAGCCATTTATCGGAATCCGGGCCCACCATCGCTTCTCCATAGCTCGTAGGTTCATTGTTGTCTAGCAACATGACTTCCAAGACAGGATTACGTACCACTCTGAAGTAGTACGCATCCTTGTCATCCCACGAGGTTTGGTAGTGACTCGATCCGAAGTTTCATGATCACTATCATAAGCTTCCACTTCAGTTGGTGTACGTGCCACAGGAACAACTTCCTGTGCCCTGCTACACACTTGTTGAAGTGACGGTTCAATAACCTCATCAAGTCTCCACCATCCTCCCACTCAACTTTTCGAGAGAAACCTTTCCTCGAAATAGGACCCGATTCAAGAAACAATCCCTATTGCTTTCGGATCTGAATTAGGAGGTATACCCAACTGTTTTTGGGTGTCCTATGAAGATGCATTTATCCGCTTTGGGTTCGAGCTTATCAGCCTGAAGCTTTTTCACATAAGCGTCGCAGCCCCAAACTTTTAAGAAACGACAACTTAGGTTTCTCCAAACGGTGTCATCTCAACGGAATTACGTGGTGCCCTATTTAAAGTGAATGTGGTTGTCTCTAATGCCTAACCCATGAACGATAGTGGTAATTCGATAAGAGACATCATGGTACGCACCATATCCAATAGGGTGCAACTATGATGTTCGGACACACCATCACATTATGGTGTTCCAGGCTGTATCAGTTGTGAAACAATTTCCACAATGTCTTAATTCTGTGCCAAACTCGTGATTCAGATATTCATCTCTATGATCATATCATAGATCTTTTATCCTCTTGTCACGACGATCTTTCAACTTCACACTGAAATTACTTGAACCTTTCAATAATTCAGACTCGTGATTCATCAAGTAAATATACTCAACATCTACTCGAATCATCTGTGAAGTAAGAACATAACGATATTCACTGCATGCCTCAGCACTCATTGGACTGCACACATCAAAATGTGTTACTTCCAACAAGTTGCTATCTTGTTCCATCTTACTGAAAACGAGGCTTTTCAGTCATCTTGCCCATGTGGTATGATTTGCATGTCCCAAGTGATTCAAAATCAAGTGAGTCAAAACGGTCCATTTGCATGGAGTTTCTTCATGCATATACACCAATAGACATGGTTCGCATGTCTCAAACTTTTCAAAAACGAGTGAGCCCAAAGATCCATCAATATGGAGCTTCTTCATGCGTTTTATACCGATATGACTTACGTGGCAGTGCCACAAGTAGGTGGTACTATCATTACTATCTTTTGGCATGAACATGTGTATCACTACGATCGAGATTTAATAAACCATTCATTTTAGGTGTAAGACCATTGAAGGTATTATTCAAATAAACAGAGTAACCATTATTCTCCTTAAATGAATAACCGTATTGTGATAGACATAATCCAATCATGTCTATGCTCAACGCAAACACCAAATAACAATTATTTAGGTTTAACTCCAATCTCTTTGGTAGAGGGAGCGTGCGATGCTTGATCATATCAAGCTTGGAAAAACTTCCAACACATATCGTCAGCTCACCTTTAGCTAGTCTCCGTTTATTCCGTAGCCTTTTGTTTCGAGTTACTAACACTTAGCAACCGAACCGGTATCTAATACCCTGGTGCTACTAGGAGTACTAGCAAAGTTCACATTAACACAATGTATATCCAATATACTTCTATCGACCTTGCCAGCCTTCTTATCTACCAAGTATCTAGGGTAATTCTGCTCTAGTGGTTGTTCCCCTTATTACAGAAGCACTTAGTCTCGGGTTTGGGTTTTACCTTGGGTTTCTTCACTAGAGCAACAGCTGATTTGCCGTTTCATGAAGTATCCCTTCTTGCCCTTGCCCTTCTTGAAACTAGTGGTTTCACCAACCATCAACAATTGATGCTCCTTCTTGATTTCTACTTTCGCGGTGTTAAACATCGCGAATACCTCAAGGATCATCATATCTATCCCTGATATGTTATAGTTCATCACGAAGCTCTAACAGCTTGGTGGCAATGACTTTTGAGAACCATCACTGTCTTATCTGGAAGATCAACTCCCACTCGATTCAAATGATTGTTGTACTCAGACAATCTTAGCACAAGCTCAACAATTGAGCTTTTCTCCTTAGTTTGCAGGTTAAGAAAGTCATCGGAGGTCTTATACCTCTTGACATGGGCACGAGCCTGAAATCCCAATTTCAGCCCTCAAAACATCTCATATGTTTCGCGATGTTTCAAAAACGTCTTTGGTGCCTCAACTCTAAACCGTTTAACTGAACTATCACGTAGTTATCAAAACGTGTATGTCAGATGTTCGCAACAACCACAGACAACGTTCGAGGTTCAGCACACTGAGCGGTGCATTAAGGACATAAGCCTTCTATGAAGCAATGAGGACAATCCTCAGTTTACGGACCTAGTCCGCATAATTGCTACTATCAACTTTCAACTAATTTTTCTCTAGGAACATATCTAAATAGTAGAACTATAGCGTGAGCTACGACATAATTTGCAAAAACCTTTTGACTATGTTCAGGATAATTAAGTTCATCTTATGAACTCCCACTCAGATAGACATCCCTCTAGTCATCTAAGTGATTACATGATCCGAGTCAAACTAGGCCATGTCCGATCATCACGTGAGACGGACTAGTCATCATCGGTGAACATCTTCATGTTGATCGTATCTTCTATACGACTCATGTTCGACCTTTCGGTCTCCGTGTTCCGAGGCCATGTCTGTACATGCTAGGCTCGTCAAGTTAACCCTAAGTGTTTCGCGTGTGTAAATCTGTCTTACACCCGTTGTATGTGAACGTTAGAATCTAACACCCGATCATCACGTGGTGCTTCGAAACACGAACTGTCGCAACGGTGCACAGTTAGGGGAGAACACTTCTTGAAATTGTTGTAAGGGATCATCTTATTTACTATCGTCGTTCTAAGCAAATAAGATGTATAAACATGATAAACATCACATGCAATCAAATAGTGACATGATATGGCCATCATCACTTTGCTCCTTTTGATCTCCATCTTCGGGGCTCCATGATCATCATCGTCACCGGCATGACACCATGATCTCCATCATCGTGTCTTCATGAAGTTGCCTCGCCAACTATTACTTCTACTACTATGGCTAACGGTTAGCAATAAAGTAAAGTAATTACATGACGTTTAAGTTGACACGCAGGTCACAAATAAATAAAGACAACTCCTATGGCTCCTGCCGGTTGTCATACTCATCGACATGCAAGTCGTGATTCCTATTACAAGAACATGATCAATCTCATACATCACATATATCATTCATCACATCCTTTTTGGCCATATCACATCACATAGCATACCCTGCAAAAACAAGTTAGACGTCCTCTAATTGTTGTTTGCATGTTTTACGTGGCTGCTATGGGTTTCTAGCAAGAACGTTTCTTACCTACGCATGAACCACAACGTGATATGCCAATTGCTATTTACCCTTCATAAGGACCCTTTTCATCGAATCCGATCCGACTAAAGTGGGAGAGACAGACACCCGCCAGCCACCTTATGCAACTAGTGCATGTTTGTCGGTGGAACCGGTCTCACGTAAGCGTAGGTGTAAGGTTGGTCCGGGCCGCTTCATCCCACGATGCCGCCGAATCAAGATAAGACTAGTAACGGCAAGCATATTGAACAATATCGACGCCCACAACTACTTTGTGTTCTACTCGTGCAAAGAATCTACGCAATAGACCTAGCTCATGATGCCACTGTTGGGGAACGTAGCAGAAATTCAAAATTTTCCTACGTGTCACCAAGATCTATCTATGGAGAGACTAGCAACGAGGGGAAGGAGAGTGCATCTACATACCCTTGTAGATTGCTAAGCGGAAGCGTTCAAGTGAATGGGGTTGATGGAGTCGTACTCGTCGTGATTCAGATCACCGATGATCCTAGTGCCGAACGGACGGCACCTCCGCGTTCAACACACGTACAGCTCGACGATGTCTCCCACGCCTTGATCCAGCAAGGAGAGAGGGAGAGGTTGAGGAAGACTCCATCCAGCAGCAGCACAACGGCGTGGTGGTGATGGAGGAGCGTGGCAATCCTGCAGGGCTTCGCCAAGCACCTACGGGAGAGGAGGAGGTGTCACGGGAGGGAGGGAGGCGCCAAGGGCTCAGGTATGGATGCCCTCCCTCCCCTCCACTATATATAGGGGCAGGGGAGAGGGGGGAGGCGCAGCCTTGCCCCTTCCTCCAAGGAAGGGGTGCGGCTAAGAGGGGGGGAGGAGTCCATCCTCCCCAAGGCACCTCGGAGGTGCCTTCCCCCTTTAGGACTCTCCCCTTTTTTCTATATCTTGGCGCATGGGCCTCTAGGGGCTGGTGCCCTTGGCCCATGTAGGCCAAGGCGCACCCCCACAGCCCATGTGGCCCCCCGGGGCAGGTGGCCCCACCCGGTGGGCCCCCGGGACCCTTCCGGTGGTCCCGGTACAATACCGATGACCCCGAAACTTGTCCCGATGGCCGAAACAGGACTTCCTATATATAAATCTTTACCTCCGGACCATTCCGGAACTCCTCGTGACGTCCGGGATCTCATCCGGGACTCCGAACAACATTCAGTAACCACATACAAGCTTCCTTTATAACCCTAGCGTCATCGAACCTTAAGTGTGTAGACCCTACGGGTTCGGGAGACATGCAGACATGACCGAGACGTTCTCTGGTCAATAACCAACAGCGGGATCTGGATACCCATGTTGGCTCCCACATGTTCCACGATGATCTCATCGGATGAACCACGATGTCAAGGACTCAATCGATCCCGTATACAATTCCCTTTGTCTAGCGGTATGGTACTTGCCCGAGATTCGATTACCGATACCTTGTTCAATCTCGTTACCGGCAAGTCTCTTTACTCGTTCCGTAACACATCATCCCGTGATCAACCCCTTGGTCACATTGTGCACATTATGATGATGTCCTACCGAGTGGGCCCAGAGATACCTCTCCGTTTACACGGAGTGACAAAATCCCAATCTCGATTCGTGCCAACCCAACAGACACTTTCAGAGATACCCGTAGTGTACCTTTATAGCCACCCAGTTACGTTGTGACGTTTGGCACACCCAAAGCACTCCTACGGTATCCGGGAGTTGCACAATCTCATGGTCTAAGGAAATGATACTTGACATTGGAAAAGCTTTAGCATACGAACTACATGATCTTGTGCTAGGCTTAGGATTGGGTCTTGTCCATCACATCATTCTCCTAATGATGTGATCCCGTTATCAACGACATCCAATGTCCATGGTCAGGAAACCGTAACCATCTATTGATTAACGAGCTAGTCAACTAGAGGCTTACTAGGGACATGGTGTTGTCTATGTATCCACACATGTATCTGAGTTTCCTATCAATACAATTCTAGCATGGATAATAAACGATTATCATGAACAAGGAAATATAATAATAATCAATTTATTATTGCCTCTAGGGCATATTTCCAACAGAGCAACCTCCCACTCGGGGGCTTAGCCGCAGCCCAGTGCTCGCCTAAGCATGACGAGTACAAGTCGATTGCAATTTGTGCTTCGCCTCCACCTGCAAAAGAGCATCACAAACACTAGTATATATTCCAAGCAAAGGATGATGATCGTTCGAAGGCAGAAGCAAACATATTCAACGGCAAACCTAAGTTCAGATAACGTCTTACGGATCCAGAAGTGCTCAGGCACCAAGCCTGTTAAAGTTTATCGGTTACAAAAACCACTCGGCATTCCGAGGCAAATTTAAAGCATCAAGCATAGAAGTTTTTTACCCCTCCTGTGGAGGGCTGGAAGGCGCAACGAACTCATCCAGGTCGATTCCATCTGCGATCCGAGTGGCAGCAACGATGAAGGTCTCCATGAAGGATCGGAAGTCATGCTTCTTGGTATTGGCCACCTTGAGAGCTGCCATCTTGTCCTCTTGCGCATCCTTGCAGTGAACACGGACCAGAGGTAGAGCAATGTCGGCACCGCACCTGGCAGAAGACTTCTTCCATTCTTGCACTCGGCTTGGAACTTCGTTCAGTCGAGTCATCAAAGACTCAAGGTCATTCTGAAGTGCTTCTCCTGGCCAGAGCGCCGTGTCGATGCGTGACATCGCAACCTTCAGCCTTGCAAGATAGTCGACAACGGCAGCAACGCGAGACTCGAGTCGGAGCACGTTCATGGTAGTTTCATCCTTCACAGGAGAGTTGATGGGATCTAGGCTCGTCTCCAGTCGACCAGTCTCCTCCTCAAAGTTCTGGCAGAACTCTGTAGACACAACCCCAAAGTTAAGGCAGCAGTTTGGTGGTGAGGCCAAATTAAAAAGCCTGTCAGATACAAAGGGTTACCTTCAAGCATGAGGAATAGCTTCTTGGCGAGTCCTCCCAGATAAGCCTCCAGATCATTCTTCTTTCCTACCAGTTCGCTAGCTTTGTCACTCAGGACCATCTTGTCATTCTTCAGTCGAGTGGCCTCCTGGTTGGGCACGTCGAGAGTAGCTTTCAGATTAGTATTTTCCTCTTCAAGTTTGTTGATTGAAGCCAACTTTTCTTCTGCAAGCCTGGTCTTCTCGGAAGCTGCTTTCTGCGCCTCAGCGAGGTCAAGATCCTTCTTCTTCAGAGAATCCCTCAGTTTATCTGTAAAATCATAGTAAGATCAGACTCGGGGATGGACAAGAAGCAAAGGCAGTCGTTAAGATTCTCACCAAACATACCTTTTGCCTCCTCCTTCGCCTTCGTGAAGTTCTCCTGGACAAGCTTCAGATCAAGTTCGAGCTGGATATACTTGTTCTTCAATTCAGTATAGCGAGCTGTAAGCTCGCAAGATTTCTGCGAAGAACCAATCAACAGACGTCAAAGATAGGTCACTTCCGAGTGACTAAGAGAAAAATCATAGTATTTCTAAGACTGCACCCGAATCTAAACATTCAACTGTAGTCTCGGGGACTACATTCAGTGGGTGCACTCAGCGTGCCCCCACTAGTTCTATCAGCTAGAGTCGGTTAGTCGACCCCCCCCCCAAAAGAAAAAAAAGAGAGGGTGTTCTTCAGACCGTAGTCGACTGCCAGCAGTCGACCACAGTCTCGGGGACTTCACCTAGTGGGTGCACTCAGCATTCCCCCACCGGTTTATGATTCCATTCGACCAGATCGAGTGAAGACAGTAATGAGAAAAAAGCTCAAGACATAAAGACTATGGTCAACTGCCAGCAGTCGACCATGGCCTTGGGGACTACACCCAGTGGGTGCACTCAGCGTGCCCCCACGAATCCAGAATCTCAATCGACACACCCAGTGGGCGTACGACAGATACTAAGATTTTCAGAAAGAAAAGTTTTCAGGTACCATATCCTAATAGAACAGTCAGTGACCGACCAACCTGGACATTGCTCTGAAGGGCTGAAATGGCGTCATAAGCCGCTTGACTGGCGTCCCGGATCGCCTTCACTTGCTCCATCATGACCCCTGCCTGGCGTATGGCTTCTTTAGCAGTGCTTGCTTGGTCTTCGGGGACGTGGTGGGTAGAGAAAAGTGAAGGCTGACCAGCACTCGACGACGAAGGGCGAGCACTCGTCAGCAGCACCGCAAAGGATACGGTAGGCCGAGTGACGTTGTCCCCCTCCGCAACCAACGTCTCAGGTGCTGATACGACCTGAGCTGTCTTGCCAGCAGACGCTCTCCTATTCCTCCTCTCCCTCAGTGGTCCCTCGTCTTCATCATCGTCAGGAAGATCAATGATGATATTAGATGGAGCTGCAAAAAAGAGTCAAAGTTAAAAACGAAGATCCCACCGACTGAAAAGGAAACCTCAAGAGTCATACCAGGGTTGGAAGTGACGACATCCTCCATTTCTTGATCTTCAGGTCTGGCCGAGGTATAAGAAGTAGCAGCACTGCAGTTTCAGAAATCAGTCGATCAGCTAACGAATCGACCAAGAATAAATCCATGAAAAACAAGAGGACACAAGTTATGTCATTGCCCAGAAATAGTGGGAATCACCATCTTCATCTTCGGCAAGGCCTTCGTCGGCTTTGACGGCACCACTCGAGATTGCTTCGGCGCTTTCTCAGTCGGCGCCGGAGAGGTCGTCCGAGGACGCTTGGTCGACTGCACAACAGGCGCGCCCCCCTTGCCGCGCTCGACTGCAGGGTCATGGGCAAGCTTGGACCTTCTTTCAGAATGGGGAGGCGCAACTTCCTCCTCCTCGTCCTCCTCCTACTCCTCATCGGAGCCAGCATCTTCATCACCCTCATCGCCATTCGATTCCCACTCCTCTTGACTTTCACCTCCACTTCCTTCCTCCTCCTCGGTCTGTGCTTGCGCCCCGTTGGGCATCGAATACAACTCAGTGGTAGCCTGAAAGACAACAGACAAGACAAAAGTCGATCGACTGATCCGCAGCAAAACAGAATGGACGAAACATGATTACAGTCGGAGATAAGTGGCCATACCTTGTCTGGTTCACAAGACTGGTCGAGTGGCGGGATCCTCCTGGCCCCACGAGGGTTGTCCTTGTTCCCTGTGATGACAGTCATCCACCTCTCCAGTGTGACATCGTCGACCTCCTCTGGGTGGACCCGAGTGGTGTCTTCAGTACCAGAGTACAACCACATCGGGTGGCCCCGGTACTGGAGTGGCTGGATGCGCCGTCGAAAGAAAACCTCCAGAAGATCCATGCCAGTCACACCGTCGCGAATGAGTTGGACTACACGCTCCATCAACATTTTAACCTGAGCCTTCTCCTCCGGTAGCACTTTCAGAGAAGACGGCTTGTTCACTCGACTCATGGAGAAGGGAGGGAGCCCAGTCGACTGCCCTGGCGTCGACTGGTCTTGGCAATAGAACCAGGTCGACTGCCACCCTCTAACTGACTCGGGAAGGGTCATAGCTGGAAAAGCACTCTTACTCCTCATCTGGACCCAAGACCCCCGCACATCTGGATTACTTGGGTTCTCTCATCATTCGGATTAGCCTTTTTTCACCGTCTGAGAGCGACAAGTGAATATGTGCTTGAAATGGCCCAGTGCGGCCGACAACCCAAGAAGTTTTCGCACAAAGACACGAAAGCGGCGAGATAGGCAATGGAATTGGGTGTGAAGTGATGGAGCTGTGCCTTGAAGAAGTTCAGAAACCCCCGAAAGAAAAGATGCGGCGGCAGAGAAAACCCACGATCGACATGGGTCGCTAAGAGGACACACTCACCCTCCTAAGGCTGCGGCTGCCACTCCGTCCCCGGAAGCCTAGCTGCCCCGTGCTCGACCAGCCCTTCGTTGGCCAGGTCGTCGAGATCCTTCTGGGTGATGGTCGAGCGGATCCAATCCCCCTGGATCCAACCTTGCGGCAGGCGGGATTGCGACGAGGATCCACCCCGACTGGTCGCTCTCCCCTTCGCCTTTGCCGTCGCCTTCTTCGCCCGCTCCAAAGCCGCCGTCTTCTCCTTCACCATTGTCGCCGACGAGGCTGGTACGGAGCAGCGGCGCTGAACAAATAGCAAGCGCAGCGGATGAATCTGAAGACGGGGGAGGGGAAAATGAGGGAGCACTGTTCAAAAACCTCCGCTCGGTGCCTTATATGGAGTCGTTTCCGAGTGGCTGACTGGTAGGCACGGGCAATCTTGTCAAATCCCGAAACAGTCGCGCGAGCGATACGTGGCGAAAAAGGCGGCGCGGAAATTGAGGTGTCTCTGCCTTATCCCATCCGAGTACCGCGGCCTTCTCCTCTTCGCGCGCTTCCTGAAATTCGGATCCCACTAAATCCGCTAACCGCAGGGCAACTCGTCGGACGGAAGATCTCCTGCGATCCGTCGCTCGGAAGTCTCCAAGTTCATAAAGTTTACTCGACAGATATGAAGAATGGATCAAGGCGATTGAAAGAGAAGTTGACGCCATCGCTAAGAAGTCATTGATCCAGAGTAAAACACATTCACAGCACCCGAAAACAGGTCGGAAAGATTATCAACTCCTTCCTCACTCAAACCTCGATCCATTCGGGGGCTAATGATGAAGTCATGTACCTAGGGTAGGGTCATGGACCTGTCCAAGGTACCCTCCCAAGGACATCTTTAGAAGAAATCGTCTTCCAGTCGACCTAGAGGGATTCCACTCGACGGACTTGAAGACACTCGACCATGAAGACTCACTCGACCATCAGGAGTTCCAGAGCCACTCTGTATCCAAACGGTCTGTAATTAAGTAGTCTTTATGATCATGATGACACTTTATGTAAGGCGTTACCAGTAACGTCTGGCCTTAATGTACTTTAAGCCCTCTGCTACGTGGGCTGGCTGGGGTCTTGGCGTCCTCTATATAAGCCACCCTCCTCCACTAGCAGAAGGGTTCGCATCCCTGTAACTCTCACACACATAATCTAGTCGACCGCCTCCGGGCACCGAGACGTAGGGCTGTTACTTCCTCCGAGAAGGGTCTGAACTCGTTAAACCCTCACGTGTACAACTACTCCATAGCTAGGATCCTGCCTCTCCTTAGTACCCCCTACATTACTGTCAGACTTAGAACCACGACAATATTTATTTTTATTTCTTAGAGAAAAATCATGTGAGCTGCAGACTGTAAAATGGGTTGTGTTGAGCCGGGCTTGGTCGGGTTCACGAAAATTCCTGAGCTGTAGTAGTGTGGTGTGTACAGGGAGGAGGACTAGGAGGCAGTGGAACAAGCCGACGGGGTGGCTGGGCCCGCCTCGTACGGGACGACGGGGACGCCTCAACGACCGCCGCTGCGTCTATCCTCTCCATCATCACGAGAAAATAACAAAACAACGCTCTCAAAAGTCACAGCATGGAATTGTCTAGTAATTATCTCAGGAAAATCACCATAGTTATTAGTACAGTATATTTTTCTTTGCACTTTTGGGCTCTAAATTCCACCTGTGCCTTCCCGCCATCCGTGCAGCCGGCCATGCATTTCTCTGCTCGTACGTGCATGCATGCAAGTGTACGACATGTCACGTACTCTACTCGCGTCACCACCCCGGACGGAAACTCATTCCGTGGCTCATCAGGCGCGCCTGGATCCACCGCACAGTTGGACCTATCCATTCCATCCGTCGGTCGCTTTCTCCACGCACGCACTCCACTCTCCGTCTCCGTCTATATGTGGCCTCGATCTGCTTGGAGTTTCAAAATCAAGCCAGTGTGCGCGCGCGGGAACGTGCCGGAGAAACCAGCGACATTCCAGACCCACAGCAAGACAAGCAACTGCGTGGCAATTGCCCGACCTACCTGAATTAGAAGCAACCTTTGTTTCTCATACTACAATTTGCAATGAAAACTGAGGAAACGGGAAGATAACACACGAAAGCAACACCTCTCGGCTGCTCCTCCATCCATGTGTCCTCATCCGATTCACCTACGTCGGTTCAATCGTTTCATCAAGTAACAGCTCCCATGCAACCGGCAAGAGATACTGAGAATGGAGTTACACGGCTATTTATTCCATTCCATCCAAAAAAGGATCAATCAGGTTTTTTTTGTTTTGCGAAAAGGATAAATCCGGTTTGATTATCAAAAGGATATAATGCATCAACCGTAGAAAACCATGTTACACCACTGAGAGGATAGACAGAGGAAATAAACTCTATGGATAAAGAGCAAGACCAACCCACCGCCAAGTCTGGCGGTGTTGTGCACTCCTTCAAAACCCCTTCATATTTTTGTAGCTTTCGACACCGCAACAGGAGCACACCCGGGGGCATTGCCTCGGCATCGACAAATACCCGCAACGCGCCTTATGCTAAGACGATTCCTTTAGTCGAGAGGTTTTCATATTTGAGATACCTTTTGCTTCAAGACTGGCACACCCCGATTATTTCATCGGCATCCGCATATAACCACCATGCCACGCAAATCCGCATTACGACACCCTGCGATATTATAGAGATTTGTCTAGAAACTCCTTATGTTAAGATGATTGTTTCACTTGAACATGTTTGTTCTTTTCTAGAGAATTCTGACCCTAAGACACAGAAAGACTGACACCTCCTAAGGCATTGCCTAGACATCTGAATATAACCGCCAGTCCCCACAAATCCGCCATGTATAACCCTACTATTTTATGGAGATTGTCCAGAAATGTCTTTAACGCTAAGATGGTCCCTATATTTGAACACCTTTTTTCCTTTTCGAGCATTTTTACTCCAAGACACGTCATGACCAGCACACCAGGGGCATTGCCTCAGCATCCGTGTATAACCACCGGACCCTACAAAATCCTCCATACGCCACCCTATGGTTATATGAGGATTGTCCACAAACTACTCATGCCATGATGACCCCTTGACTTCAAGGGTGTCCCTTTTTGTGAGAATCTTTACTCCAAGAGACATAATGATCGGCACACCCAGGGGCATCGCCTCGGCATCAGCATATAACTACCACGCCCCGCAAATCTGTCATACACCACTCTACAACTTCACAGAGATTGTTGAGAAACGTATCATGCTAAGATGATTTTGTCACTTGAAAAAATCCCCTTTTAATTGAATTCTTACTCCAAGAAACGCCAAAACCAGCACACCTAGGGGAACTGCCACGACATCCGGATACCGCCACACCTAAGGGACGCCAACACGACACGTGTGTGGATGACATAATACCCTAGAGCCAAGAAAGAACGTGTTTAGGACGTGTAGCCTTTTCTTGTGATAAGATGAATTTTTATTTTTATTAAAAAAAATTATTTTTGTGGGAAATTATTTCACCAGCATTTACTCTAGAATTTTTGAGGGAATTTTGACTCCAAGACACACCAAGACCGGCACATCCTAAGGCATTGCCTCCACATCCGAACATAACCGCCACACCCCGCAAATACACCATGTACAACCCTACGGTTTTATGGAGATTGTCAAGAAATGTCATACGCTAAGATGATCTCTTCCCTTGAATAATTTTCCTTTTTGAGAGCAATTTTACTCCAAGAGACATCATGACCAGCACGTCCTGGGGCATTGCCTCGGCATCCACCATGTAACCGCCGCAGCCCGCAAATCCGCCATACACCACCCTGCGATTTTATGGGGATTGTCGAGAAACCTCTTATGCTAAGATGACCCCTTCACTTTAATGCTTTTCCTTTACGTAACAATTTTTACTCCAAGACACATCATGACCAACACACCCAGATGCATTGCCTCAGGATCCGCATGTAACCTCCGCACCCCCACAAATCCGCCATACACAACGCTACGGTTTATAAAGGGGATTGCCGAGTAACTGATCATGCCATGATGCTCCCTTGACTTCAAGGGTTTCCTTTTTTGTGAGAATCTTTACTTGCTGAGACATAATGATCGACACACCCGGGGGCATCGCCTCGGCATCCACATGTAACCGCCACGCCCCGCAAACCCGTCACACAAAACCCGCCATACACCACCCTATGACTTTAAGAAGACTGATCAAACACGTATCATGCCAAGATGATTCCTTCACTTGAAAGATATCCCCTTCTCGTTAAATTCTTACTCCAAGAAACGCCAAAACCGGTACGCCCGAGGGACCCGCCACGACATCTGGAAACCACCGCACCTAGGGGGGCGCGAGCCCGAAAAGTGTGCCGATGACATAGCACGTTGGATCCAAGGAAGACCATGTTTAGCACGTGTAGACTTTTCTTCTGATGAGATGAATTTTTGTTCTCATTGAAACATTTTTTTTCTGCGCGAATGGCATTATTTCAGCAACGGTTAGTCTAGGTAAAATCCAATGAATGAATTTATGGAAATGAATGAAAAGCAGCCAATGCGCCAGGTAAAGGCCAGGCTGTCAAAAACGTCACCCCTGGAAAGAAAGAGGTAATTGCCGGCTTCCCGGTCCTGGCTCCTGACCCACACCCACACAGAATCCACTCACTGACACCTGGGTTCCAGAGAAGCATGACCCCACCAGTCATGGAAAGAGAGTAGGGATCTGTGTTGTAGGGTCCAGCGTGGCGGCCGGGCCTGGCAGGGCCCAGCGCGGCCCATGTGGCCTCCCGTCCGCCTGTCTCCACTCCACTCCCCACCGGTGGCGCTCTCCTC
>NC_057810.1:724837475-724842117 GCF_018294505.1 Triticum aestivum
GTGCCCGTGGCGGCGGCGGCGTCGAACGGGGCGAATGGCGCGCTGGCGGTGCGCAAGGCGCCGTCCAAGGACCGGCACAGCAAGGTGGACGGCCGGGGGCGGCGCATCCGGATGCCCATCATCTGCGCGGCGCGCGTGTTCCAGCTCACCCGCGAGCTGGGGCACAAGTCCGACGGCCAGACCATCGAGTGGCTGCTCCGCCAGGCCGAGCCCTCCATCATCGCCGCCACCGGCTCCGGCACCACGCCGGCCTCCTTCTCCACCTCCTCGCCCTCCTCCCTCCGCCCCCCCGGCGCCCCCCACCCGCAGCACCCCCACGCGCACGCGCAGCCGCTCGCCGTCTCCCCGCACCACCACCACCTGCCGCACGCCGCGCCCTTCATCCTCGGCAAGCGCGTCCGCGACGACGACGGCGGCGGCAACGGCAACGGCAACGGCCAGGCGGCGGCGGTGACGGCGGCCATGGCCCCGGCGCCGGGGTTCTGGGCGCTGCCCGCGCGGGGCGACTTCGGGCAGCTGTGGAGCTTCGCGCCGCCGCCGGAGATGATGGCGGCGGCGCCGGCGATGGCGGGCGAGGCCTCCGCCGCCCGGGTCGGAAACTACCTGCCCATGGCGCAGGCCAACCTGAACCTGCTCGCCTCCTTCTCCGGCGGCCCCGGCGGCGCCGGGCAGGCCACCGGGCGGGCCGAGGAGGAGACCGCCCACTGATCCCGCGGCTGTGCAGGGTTTTAGTCAGGGCTAGGGTTTCTTCTTCCCCGTCGGCGCGGATTGCTTCCTTTTGGGGTCAATTTCCATGGTTCCTCCGGCAAGAGGAAAAGATTACTGAAAGTGTTCATCAGACAAGGTGGTGCTGGTGGCGTCAGTCAAAAATTCAGTGCGAATTAAGCTATGCTCTCTGCTCTCTCTCTCTCTCTCTCTAGTCAGTTCAGTTGTTTAGGTCAGGTCAGGTCAATTGGGTCTCTAAATTTCTGCCGGTAGCAACAGCAATTCTTGCTCCTTTTTTCATGTAAAAATCAATCATCATGGGTCCAGGTCGTGTGGGTTCCTATTACTTTCTAGCAAGTCAGTTGGTCATCAGTGAGTGCAGTGGTGCTGCTGTCAAATGTAGTTTGCTTTTCCTTCTTGGTTTGCTTTGTGCTGCTGATTCCAAGAAAGTAAGAAGAACAAGAAAAGGCTTGCACAATTTGCAAAATGGCCACAATTCTGCATCAAGCTGGAGGATGAGCAAGCATGGTCTTCAGTAAGTTGCTCCTCTGCCCTGTTTCTTAGGTCTTTTTTCTTCAGATTTCTCGTTGTTTCTTTTGTTCGCTGGATTGAATTAGTGCTTGGTGAGAATAATAATAAGTAACTGTTGGTAGCTCAGATAGCCAGGTCCTGTATGTATCAGTGGATTGTTTGATGGGTGTGCCAATTGTGTGTCACCATGGATGGAATTGATGAATGGACAAAAATAAGCACACAGAAGAAGTATTTGCCCATCCTGTCATCTTTGAATTGTGACTGCTCCTTGCTAGGTCTCTGTCTTGCATCCTAGTATCCTGCGACTCATACTTGCTCATACTTATTGTCATATCATACCATTGTTTGCAAAATTCAGGTGCCGATGCACCCAGCAGCTTGTAGTTTAGAAGGGAATCAGACCTTTTTAGCAAGTAATTGCATCGCATTGCCACTGGTTTTGCGGCTGCTTGTGCGGTCAGCTGTGGAGGTAGAATAATAATCGTCCCGAGTGGGGGCTCTACTGGACTGTACTTGTGGGTGGCAAACCAAACCAACTTTCTCGTGCTGACAGGAATCGTGTCTGGCCCTGCATTTGTTGCCTGATTGCTCTGGTTGGTGATATAATTATCAGGATGATTGCATTTGATTAGCCTTTTCCTTTCTATCTTTTCGTTCTTGTTTGTGGCCAAGTGGGGGAAGGATGAGGGTCCTCCTATGAGATACCCCGCTTTCTGATCCTCCTCCATGCTCTCTTTTCCCCCATTCTTTTTTTATATAAGCAGTATCCTGTATGGTATGGATAGCGGGGTCTGCACTGACGAGGGTCAACTCTGTGCTGCTGCGTGTCCTAGCAAAGCATGTCTGCCTGCGCCTGGGCCTCCACTTGTGCTGCGGTTGCAATTCTTTGTCATTCTTCTGGGGATGTAATCTGGCTTTCATCCCCTCATGGTGGCCGCTGCTGCTGATTCAGTTGCAATAGAGAATTGAGGTCAGGATTCTGAAGAGTGGGACGTTTTTAACTTATTACGGTAAGAAAAAAACCACGTACCACGACTGGCCGCGTACTTCCTTTCTAGTGCTCTGGTTGTCTCCTCAGAAGCTGAGATGGTGGTACAAGAGGCCCGAAAAGTGTGGATGTGTAGTGCCTGGTGGAGGTAATATGATTGTCATGCACACGCAGATGTGACCAAAGATGGTGGTAGAAGCGGCACGCCGACCGAGAGAGCGCCTCCCGCGCCGTTTCCCGGTGCAAGCGACTGCGTTGATATGACGACCTTCCCGTCCGTCTGTCTGCCGCCCGCATTGATGGCACACGGTTGTCGAGGCGTCTCCTCCCGCGCCACCCGCTTCTCTGGGACGAGTTGACGTCGAACCAGACGAAGGAGATGGCCGCCATTGCTGGCGGCTGGCCGGCAGGCAGCCGGAGGACGACGACATCCCAATGGAGGACACTGCCGGCGCGGCCCTCATCCTCCGCCGGACCCTTCCCCTCTGTGCCACCCTCGCCGATGCATTGCACCTTGACCATCGACGAGTCCCGTGCCCATGACATGGACATGGAGCGGGAGGAGCAGTTCTGTGAGGCGCAGACCGACACCTTCTACAACCACCAACTCCTCTAGGAGCACGTGCAGGCGGAGGAGCAGCTCGCCGCTGGCAGGGTTGTCGCGCCGGACACAGACATGGCAGAGCAGGAGGCGTTGCTCAAGTCCCACCGCTCCGCACGCAAGTTCCGTCTTGCTCGCTGGCGGTACCGGCAGCGGGTGGCGGAGATGGCGGCCGTCGGCATGGAGAGTGACGACGCGGGCAAGGCGTTCTTCGGCGAGACCGACGAGGAGGAGGAGGACATCGCCGAGTCCGCGCCCCGCGGTTATCATGAAGCCGGCATGTCCGCGACGCTGTCGGTAGCGAGGAAGAGTAGTGCATGGTAGGTCACCGTTGCTCGTGTCCTAGGAAGGCCACCGCTCCTCCCCTCCCGTCAACGCCAAGCTTGGTGGGCTCAACATCTTCGGCCAATTAGTCGGTTGGTGTCAATGTGGAGGCGGACAGCTTCACTTCGTGGGCCTTCGGAGGCGGAGGTTACGAAGTGGAGTTGGAGAGTGACGAGGCGGAACTAAAGACGATGAAGCTTCAGTTCTCGGGGCTGATGGCTGGACATGGGAAACGGGGGTCGGCGACTATTTACATTAGGTATTAATTAGACCTTTTGAGCCAGACTAGCACCGCTTTGTTGTAAATGTAATGAAATCCATCATATTTATACGAAATCCGGACATGTTTATATGAAATCACGTTTTGTTTGCACGAATTTTATCTGGTTTTGCTAAAAAGAAGTTTTAAATGTATGCGATTAGCGTTAGATAACGTCCTTTCGCATCCGTGTCCGCGGACTAGTTCTTGTGTCCGCGGCATGAAATTTACGGGTTGCAGCCGGAGATGAAATACTTTAACCGCCAGCACCGACACCTCGGTGGGGTTTGCGTCCACCAAGGTTCAAAGCTCTCGCGGTGGACGTAAAAGGGGAAAATTCTGTACCTGCGCGCTCGTGCGGTGTCGACCGCTCGGCCTCGCCGGCCGTCCTTGACCTCGTGCGCGGACGGTACTACTACTACTGTACTGTACTTACGTTGAGCTGAAAATCACTGCGCATACGGCATCCGTTGCCTCCGTCCACGTAAGTTTACCGCCACGTTTCACCCAACCTGGCGGTCCACTCCATCAACCGTGCTGTGCATCCGGTCGTATCTTTCTTGGTTTCACTCCAGTATGATGAGCCGCAGCGCCCACTGCTTATGAGTCGTGCCGTTTGGAAAGGGCAGTGCCATGTCGTGTTCTGGGGTGTGAGGTGAAATGGAGGCCGGACTTTGAAGACCAGAATGGCCATCTGTTTCCTATATACGAGTAACTGCTGGCGTAACATGGGAACTGCCATTCTTTCGCTCTCAGTGTCCACGGGAGGGGAGTCACGGTCAGAGAGGGACGTTTCCTATAAACAGATATACTCACCCTGTGTTTTCACTCAAAGAGGCACAAAGATGCACATAATATCACTGATGGAAAAAGGGCCTTTGGTCGCGGTTCGCAACTGCCATTAGTCGCGGTTGCGCAACCGCGACCGAACGGGCGCGACTAAAGGCCCCACCCTTTAGTCGCGGTTGCTTAAGAACCGCGATTAAAGGCCCGTCCACGTGGGCGCCAGGTGGCCGTCGGGGCGGAGGACCTTTAGTCGCGGTTCTTCTGGCCAACCGCGACTAAAGGCCGCCGCAGGTTTAGGGTTTTAGCCCCCCCCCCCCCTTAAACCTGTTTTCTGTTTAATTTGTATTGTTTTATTTCTTTTGTGCTTTATTTTAATTTTGAAGGAGTTTCACATATTCTACGGTACTACATACATGCATATGAATGTACAATTTCAAACAAATTT
>NC_057810.1:724842299-724846715 GCF_018294505.1 Triticum aestivum
TTGAAGTGGTCGGAAGCGAGCTTCTGGACTAAGCATCATCCGGAGGTTATTCCTCTGAGCATTGGTATCACTCGGAACCCGCTCAGAGGTGTATCTCCGGATCATCTCACAGACATAGTATGCACATAGATTGGTCCCCGCTGGCTGAATATCCTCACCATTCTTAGCCTTTGCCCTTTTGAATTCTAGCTCTTTTTTGAATTCACCGACCTTTGTATCTACGAACCGTCTCCAAACCCTACGAGGCAAAGAAAATTAAATGAACAAGAGAGTTATTAGTTACTTGATATTAGGAAATGAACGAAATAGACCGATCGATATAGAGCGCAAATGAATGAAAATAATTACTTCTGCAGCATTCTTCTCATGTCGACCCAAAGCTTTGGATCCTTATTCAGAGAGTCGTGGACGAGACATTCTGAGGTGTCAACTTTAATTACTAGCAGAATCCAGTGGAACCTGCGGACACGATACATGCACAGTACGTCATGCATAACTCATCGATTAGCCGGCCACATACCATGCATGGAGTAAACAAAAGAGAATGTGCTCAAGACAGAAACACTCACCCAAAATGGTAAGAAAATAGAATATCACTTTTGAGTTCCTGCTTTGTAAGAAACTGCCACAGGTCTGCCTCCATGTCGGCGGGGTGATGCTCCAACACATATCCATTAATGATGTGTGGGTCAATGAACCCAACATCATGGATGTTCCTTACTCTGCATTCCTTAATCTTCATTCTGCATGTATAATAGCGGACACAACAATATAGTTAGGACATATATATAGTGCAGGCAATATGAACGAGATGGGGTAGAAATAAATCACTTACAGAACGTAGCAACTGATGATAGATTTGTCGAGCTCGCGCAGATTGAAAAGCTGGAACAATTCACTCAGATGAATTTGTACATAGTAATGTTTGAAGTGATGCTCATATCTAACTTCCGCATAAATATATTCTTTGGCGTTTTTATTTTTTATGTAACCCTTGTACCATTTCAGCAGACCTTTCATTTGTGGAGGTAGATCCTCTTCCTGCGCAGGCTCGACGAGAGGCCCATTCTTAACATATGTAATTACTACCTCCTTCACTGGCGCCTCATCAAGGCCTAACAGTTCACGAAGAGTAATACCTAAGTTGGCCGCTTGTTCTCTGGCACTCGTTACAGTCAATCCATGTGCTGCCGCAGCTGCTATGATATCGGGGTCATCCGGACCGGCGGCTTTCACTATAAGCGGGGCAATCGATTGTTTACTTTGTTCCCCGAGCTGGGCAACTCGTTTCCCGCTTTTTTTACTTTCTAATTCCGTTTTCTCGGCCTCCTCCAAGGCTTTGTTCTCCTGGTTCTCCGCCCGCTCTTTCTTCTCCTTCAACATGAGTGCCTGCCTACGAAGTTCACGTGCATAGTCGTCAGGCAGATTCTTCGCGGCTTGGGACGGTGTGCTCAAAAATGACTTAGCCCACTTCTTTTGCTCATCAGAAAATACTGGCTTGGGCTCGGGCTCTCTTTTCTTCTTGCAGTCCGCCTTCCATTTCTCATGATCAGCAGCCGCGGCCGCGGCAGTTTCCTCGGCACTACGTTCCCAAGGCCTTGTGGGGAGAGGCTTCAATGATGGCTCCGATACCTTTGTGGTCTTAGGTACATAAGGGTCCGGGTTAATAATCCAGGACTGCTTCTGCTTCTTTGCCGGAGGTGGATTGGGGGGCGGCGTCTGATCACCCGCCGGACGAGGACTGGGGGGCGGCGTCTGATCACCCGCCGGACGTTGTGGACTGGGGGGCGTCGGCTGACGTGACGGAGGTGTAGGTGAACCGCCACCACCGTAGGGGGGTGGACTTGTTGTCCTTGGCGCCTCGCCTGGAAACTTGATAAACTTCTTTTGCCATAGAATGAAATGGCGCTTGACATCTCCAAGTCTTTTCTCCCCTTCAGGTGTAGCAATGTCAATCTCCAGGTCCTCAAACCCTTGGACTATGTCCTCCACCGTGACACGAGCATAGCCATCTTGAATGAGGGTGTTGTGGTGGAGTGCTCCAGGTAAACATGGTAAAGCACTGCCGATGGCTACCTTCATGGACATGTTCCCGATAGGATAATACAGATGACATTCTTTCATCTCCTTTATATCGTCCACGGGGTAGCGAGGAGGCTCCGTTGCAGTAATTTCGACCACCAGAGGCTCCGGTGCAGTAATTTCGACCACCAGAGGCTCCGGTGCAGTAATTTCGATCGTCGGTGCATCTGCACCAGCCGGTGGGGCCTCCGTGGAAGCCACACTGCTTCTCCGCTGCTGGCTTCTGAGATCCGCTGGATGATCTTCATGCTGCGCCCGAGCTGCATCTCGTTCGGCTACTAGTAGACTCACGGTTTTCTTCATCACATCCATTTCCGATGCCAACCGCGCCACAACATCTGCTTCCCGATCCATCTTTCTCTTCCGGCTTCTGTAACCGTACGGGTCATCGTTCTGGGGGAACCCTATTTTCCACGGAATGTGCCCCATGCCTCGTACACGTCCTCCGTGTTCAGGATTCCCGAGGGCTTTTGTCAGCGCGTCGTTCTCTCTGTTGAACTTGATCTTCCCCTCTTGAGCATCCCTCATTGCGTCAATAAGGGCTTGGGTGGGTTTAATTATTTTGCCCCGGTAAACACAGTCCCCTGTCTCCGGGTTCAGCGTTCCCCCATGCCCGTACCACCAGCTTTTGGCCCTTGGGTCCCATCCCTCCGTACCTGGACGGATTCCTCGTGCCCTCAGCTCGTTCTCCATCTTCTCCCACCTAGGCTCCCAAAGGCGATACCCTCCTGGCCCCATGATATGATTGTACTCCTTCTTAGCCGCATTTTCCTTATTTTTTTCGATATTTGAATGAACTGCTCCGATTTCTTTTGCTTCACAAATTCTGGCCAATCATGTTTCAGTTTCTCATATTGTCCTTTGAAATCCGGAGTCTTGTTCTGCTTGACAAAGTCATGGGCTAGATTTTGCTTGAATTTCCGGAATGCGTCGGCCATCTTATGAAGAGCGAACTGTTTGACTAGCCTCCTCCTCTCCTTGTTTTCCTCAATCTTGTTACCCTCCTCATCGAATTTGTTGTATTCTGGAGGTAGAACGAAATGTTCCATAAGCTTTTTGAAGCAATCTTTTTTTGTTCTCTTATCGACAAAAGTGAAACCAGCAATTCGTGCCTTCTTTGGCTTATTCCACTCCTGGACGGTGATCGAGACGTTGTCTCTAACAATGGCTCCGCATTGGTTGACAAACTTGGTGGCGTTCTTGCGGGGCTCCAGCGGCCTGCCGGTTGCACTGTCGACAACCTCGATGGTGCATGTTTCTCCTTGTTTCATCGTCTTGGTTGCGCCACGCTTTGACGACGTACTCGATTGTTTCGATGATCCGGCCGAGGGCTAAAATAAGAAAGAGAGTCGCGCGCGTTAGTCCACACATATTTATTCAAATCAGTTAGTTTGTATCACCAGAGGCTCAATGTATATATATATACCTCGGCGCCGGAGGTGGTTGCTACTTCCATTTGAAGATCGTCGTTTATCGACGTTTGTTCGGCATCATCTTGCTGACGGCGCCCTTCATCTTCACCGTCAAGGTTCAGATAAGAAGAGATATCATCTTCTTCTTGTCCGGTCGGCACATATAGAATATCGCCGTTTATGATGCCGAACATATGTGCTTCACCGTCCGGATCATAGTTGTCCATAATCGGGTCAGCTCTATCGTCCGCCATTATGTCAGTCCTGAAAACATGTAGTAAAAACAAATTAATTAAGTGAAGAAGGGGGGCGGTGGCGGTGGCGGTGGCGAAAGGGCGGTGGCAAAAGGAGGGGGCGAGGAAGGGGTGGGAGAGGGTGTCGCGGTAGAGCGCGAGACGGGGCGGCAGACGACGGCGTCACGGAGAGGGAGGCGAGGAAGGGGTGGGAGAGGGTGTCGCGGTAGAGCGCGAGACGAGGCGGCAGACGACGGCGTCACGGAGAGGGAGGCGAGGACAACACACATTTATAACCCTCGCCGTCCCCTCTCGATCCCTAAAAAAAACACCGCGCGCATCGCCGCCCCCCTCGCCGCCCCCTCTCCGTATATACATTTTTTTTGTTAATTATCAAATTTTACGGTTTTTTTTGTTAATTATCAAGTTTTAAGTTATTTTACCGTTTTTGTTAAACTAATTAACTAGTTAAAATTAAAAAGAACAAAAAAAATTCTCTCTCTCTCTCCACGATCTCGATCGCTCTCTGTAGAGCAGCGTTGAGGGCGGCGAGGCCGGCCCGAGGTGGATTGGGGGGCGGCGTTGAGGGCGGCGAGGCCGGCCGGCGGCGTTGAGGGCAGCGAGGCCGGCCGGCGGTGTTGAGGGCGGGCGAGAGGCGGCGCGGTGGGCGAGGGAGGCCGGCGGGCGGC